>NC_049203.1:7067994-7175494 GCF_013347855.1 Anguilla anguilla
CCGCGGTGCCCGCATCCGTCGGGAACTTTGCGACGCGCGCGGCGTTTTTATCTCCGCGTGTCCCCCCCCTCTCCCCCTCCCCCTGCACAGCCGACCGCGGGACACAGCCGGGGGAAGATCCCCGGGACCCCAGAACACAAAAAAACTATTCCCAACCAAACCCCAACCTCTGCAGTGCCGTCCTCCTCGTCCCAGTCACCGCTTACACCTGTTAGCCTCAGAGCACAATACGCACGTGCAGGTATGACACACAACAGCACAAACTGGCCATAACCCCATTATTCTCACACACACACACGCACACGCACACGCACATGCACACATGCATGCACGCATGCAGAAACACGCGCGCACACACACAAATCCACACGCACACACACACACACACACACCTAACCCTGCTACCCCATATACAAGCACACACACACACACACGGTTCACATAGTAATATGAAAAATGAATCAGTATCCTTGTCGCTCGGCTGTGACCCGTAGGTGTGTGCACTGAACAGGCAGCACGGAGGCACGGGCGGGCGGGGCGAGGGCGGGGCAAAGCCAGGGGGCAGCAGAGGGGTCGCGAGGGGGGCATGGGGGACAGGTCCATGCGCAGGGCAAAGATACACCCAGGGGGTAGATCAGGCCACAGGAACGCCATCAGCAGCCAGAGGTCCCCACAAACAAATGCATGCGTGCACTCTGTACTACCCATTCATGCACACACAAACACACACAGACAAAGACACACAACCACAGACACAGACAAAGGCGCACACACACACACACATTCACACAAACAGCTCACCCAACAGCAAAGAACCTGCCAAATAACAGAATGAAAATAATGAAAACACGGGAGCTGTGTCCAAGGCTTCCACACAGACAGCACCAGCGTTTCCTTCAGCTTCGCACTGCACTGCTAACGCAACAAACAGAAGACAAACACTTTCCCATCCATCTGGGCTTCGCACAATGGCCGCCATTTTTCTCCCTGGCTGCTGGCTAGATCCTCCTCAGAAGCTGAGCGATCACTTCCAATTCCAGCGAAACATGTTTGTTTTTTGTTTTTTTTGCATATGTTCGTGCGCGGAGGCAAAAGCGCACTGCGTCACGCGGCCTGCGTCGCGGGAAAACCACGCGTCCGCGTCCGAGCGAGAGCCGGCGCTAACCCCCGCAGCCCGGCGGCGGGAAACAGCGGAGCGGACGGATGTCGCGCCCGAGTTTCATCTCATCTGGTCTGGAGCTTTCACATCAACTCCCAGTGATGAATAATGGAGGATTCACAAGCTCCCGCTCCTTTTCCGGAAGCTTCCGCGGCTCTGTGCGGTGCGGGACTGGATTTGTAAAGACGGGCAGTGCGGCCTGGTTTGAATCTCTCTCAATTCAAGCGACGCTGAACACCCCCCTGTACCCAGAAATGTCCTTCGCACCATTAAATGCCTTTCAGAAAAAAGTTTTTTTAGCTGATGTAGGCAGCACTAGAACATTTCCTGCCTAAATTTTTTAAAAGCTATCAAAAACTGTTAAATCCACCATTCAGATTTGGATTTCATTACTAAGATTTTTGGAATGAAAGAGTGGACAGTGGACACTGCTCACCAACACGAGTAGGTGATCTGCGTGGATTAAAACAGTGATAGAATCTTTAAACTCACTGTAAAAGGTGACATCATTTGCATATTTAACTGATGATATTATGAGCTGAGGTTTCTGGCCCACAGCTTGCTTGGACATTACTATGACTGCAGCGTCTCTTTAGCACAGAAGAACCAGAGTTACAGTGTCGTCTGGTTAAGAGCCTCGCTCAGTGGTACAATGGCAGTGCCCTGCCAACGTAGGATTTGAACCTGCAACCTCAGCGCCACAAGCTTTATTCCCATTTGTTCTCTGTGGTCTTTCCATTTCCAGGCATTTCCATTCAGTAATTGCAGTCCAGGCTACCACACGTAAAATACTGAATTCACTGCAGCTTGGCAAATCCGCTTGGCCACAACGACTCTCACGCCTTTCACATTCAAAAAACAACGCGTCTTGGAATACAGCAGAACTTACTGCAAATAAACACTTCTCAATGGTAAATGGTAAATGGACTGCATTTATATAGCGATTTTATCCAAAGCACTTTACAATTGATGCCTCTCATTCACACACACACACTTACACACCAACGGTGAAAGGCTGCCATGCAAGGTACCAATCAGCTCGCTGGGAGCAATTAGGGGTGAGGGGTCTTGCTCAGGGACACTTCAGGGCTGAGACTAGCTCAAAGAAAGGGCATAGCTCTCGGCAGCCATTTTCCACGCCCGTTATGCGGAATTGCCTCTCGTTAGGTGGCCCCAGCGGTCCGCGGTTCGAACGGAAAAGAGCCGCACGGACACCCCCACCCACGCTGTCCCTCGGGGACCGGGACCACGCAGTGGGTTAATCGCACGGTCTGGGCCCCGCTCGCACGCAGACAGGAAGGAAGGAAGGAAGGAAGGGGGCGTGGCCCAAATCACCAGCACACTGTGTGCTGGGTCACTGCGGCACTCCCTTCATAGCGTACGCACTGCTGACACCAGTGTGTGTGTGTGTGTGTGTGTACACTTGTATGTACATACATATTCATCTGTGTGTGCAAACCTGTGTCTGTGTGTACGTGTGTGTGTGTGTGTGTGTGTGCACATGTGTACATCTGCGTGTGCGTGCCTATCCATCTGTGTGCACAGACCGGGGTGTGTGTGTGTGTGTGCGCCCTTCTGTGCACGCATCTGTGCACACACCTCTGTGTGTGTGTGTGTGTGTGTGTGTGTGTGTGTCTCAGCTATGAAATTATGAGTAAGGCATCATTTTCCCTAAATGGATTTTTTGTGTCACGGTCATACTGAGCAGCGATACCAAATGCAGCTCCGGCTTTGCCGCCACACTGGTTCAGCCATTTCACTGCTATCGAGTCAAAGGCATGGGCTGTTGGACCCTTTCTCTAAACACATTGCTGCCCTCGGCATATAGGCAAATATAACATGTCCACTGTGGGAGAGGCTTTGATGAACCATCACAACAATTCACAGTTTTGTTCTTCAAAGGGAAGGGTGGTATTTCCAAACTGCTTCAAGCATCTCGAATGTTGAATTTGATGTCAGACTTTGTAGTGGCCTTCCTGAACAAATGCTATTTCAATGGTGGTGCCTATAGAAGAAAAAAGGGGGGGAAATGGGGGGGGGAGGGGGCAGGGGGGTTAGTGAATCAGTCAAAGGAATAAGGGAAAATTCAATTGCAGGGAAACAAAGCCATTCTTCAACGTCACGCCAAAATCTGCTCCTTTTCCCAGCACTCCTTCCCTCAAACCCGAAACAACGGCAGAGACCCAGAGCAGCGCGGCGAACAGCCGCCCGCTCAGCTGGACCCGCGCGGCTGTTAAGCGGGAACAGCACGTAGTGTAGCGGGCTAGTCCCACAGGAGCGTTCAGCGCCTCACTGAACTCACTACGCCCCCACGCCCCCTCGCCCCATCCCAACCCCCACCCCCACACAAACACACCCCTACAGAGATCCCTTCCCCGAGCGCCACGGGCTACGTCTGGACTGTTCAAGGTGCGACATTTCTGACAACGATTTTTACTTCGCCATCCGAGACCCCCCCCCACCCCACCCCCCACCCCCCACCCACCCACCCCGC
This sequence comes from Anguilla anguilla, assembly GCF_013347855.1. Classification (NCBI taxonomy): domain Eukaryota; kingdom Metazoa; phylum Chordata; class Actinopteri; order Anguilliformes; family Anguillidae; genus Anguilla; species Anguilla anguilla. The sequence continues at coordinate 7,071,648 of NC_049203.1, forward strand.
CACCCCCGGCCACAGCTTCTGTCGTTTCCATAGAGTATGGGGCTGCTCGTTGCCGGGGAAACCCATTCCCAGCGGGACCAGGCACATAAGCACTTCACACATATAGAGACAAGTGCTACCCCCCGCCCCCCCCCCCCAGCCACCATCTCTGCACCAATGGCTATATTCGCCCAGACATGTCCCTCCGTTTTCAGAACTCAGAACAGGGGAGCAGAGGGATGGTGGGATGGAGAAATCCTCCTCATCTAACTGCTCCACACATCCTTTATTCATGCCCTCTCAGTCAGTTTTAAAAACGCTGCCCCACCCTGCCCCAAACCACCAACAACAACAAAAAAATCATCCCATTTCCACGGCAACCACATGTTGAGATTCCATTTCAGGGAGGAGGACTTCACAGCGTCGTTCCGATAGCCAGATAAAACACACGAAGAAGACTCTGAAGCGACGAGCTCTTCGAAGGTTACTTATGGCGCATTAAGAACGAAACTAAAAAAAAAAACCAATGGAAACATGCCAGGAAAGTGCAAACTGTCTCCATTGGTGGGCATCAGTAGAGGTAAACGCAGAGCCAATAACAGGCGAGGAAGAAAGGAGCCCAATAAAGGCAAGGAAACGCGATGAATATCAAACAAGCGGCTACTAGCGCCGCCGACTAGCGCCGCCGCGCCGACCGTTAGTCACATACGGCCGGACTGGCAGACTTCCAGAGCCGGCTGAGAGACGCGTGGAGACCGAAGAGGTGCTTCCCAGGAATTCCGGAACATTCCAGCGTCAACCACCGTCTGGAGCGCCGCAGGGGAGAAGAGGGCGGGGGGGATCCGGGGGAGGGGCTTCACGTAATTGGGTGGCAGCCTCAGCCAGGTATGGGGTATGGAGGGCTGCAGTCAGCGGGGCATTTTGCCACCCCAACGCCCACTAACAACCCCCCACCCCCACCCCCCCGTCTGCTCTCTGCCCAGGCCTCCAGCTCCGGTAGCCGAAGGGATGGATTTCGGAGCGGGAAATAAATCGGTGGCCGTTTTTTTTGGAGGACGGGGGTGAAGTGCGACGCCCTCCTGAGTTGATGGGGGCTGGTTATGGGGGCCCGCGGTAATGACAGGGCTCGCTAACCCGCTGTGGGGAAAAGAGGCCGCTAAATAGCTAAACCGCCCTAAAATGGCGGTTGGTTTTCGGAGTGTGATACGCCCCCGCTGTCAGACGCCAAATCTCCGCCATAGGAAAGGTCGCCTATGTCGCATAAGAGCAGCGCGTCCGGTCGAACAGGAACCTGCAGCACATTCTAAAAAACCTGTCCTCCAAAGGGTTAAGGCAGGAAGTAGAGCTCATGTTCATGAGCGCTGTTCTGATTCATGCGCATCACAGAATGCTGCCAACTGAGGTGCCTTTCATTTGGTCGATTTTGAGGCGGCATCAGACGCATCCTTATTTTTAAAGGAAATCAGACAAACCCTCACGGCAACCAAAAATATCACATTTCTGTAAAAAATAATGACGGAGGAACTGAAAAACCCAATTAGATAGCATGTTAGCAAATAACACGCCATCTAATTTGACATCAGGTTTGACATCAAATCAGATCATTAGTCGGGTAAATTGGTGAAATTGTCAGATATAAGCTCATCCCAGATACCGCGGTAGCATGGTGTAGATACTGGCTTCACAGGCGGTTCCAGTTGAGAGAGATTAGCATCGTGCTACGAAGGCAGCTCTCTCTGAAGACGGCCCTCTACCTGGACGAAGAGGCGGATGACCTAGCAGGCAGCTGGGTCTGAAAGAGAACGCAGACTAGATTTCCCGATGTCAGTTTTGCACCGAAAAACGCTTGAGCGTGATAACAGCCTCGCTGAAGGGATTTCTAACGCAATATTCAGCTCTCTCGAATCAGCAATACACAGAGGCTTTTTGTGGGGTTTCTCAAATAAACACTCTGTTCTAGTGAATTCCGCACTTGTCAAGGATAAACCTGCCAAAAGCAAAATGGCTGTTTATTCAGGAGAAATGACACAGCCAGCACCTGCTGAACTTCACTTTAGAATCAACATCGCACGAGAATACTGACCCACAAAGAGCACATTTTATAATGATAATAATCAAAGTGCCTTTAAAATACTCAAAAATGTGATCAAATGAACCAAGGACCACAGGAGGATCAAATTTAGCACAGCGACGAATGTACAGGAACATAAAGATTAACAAAGGATAAAACATTTTTATCTTGATAATAAAATAAAATCAAATTCAATTAAAAGCCAATCTAAGATAATGCGTTATGAAAAAGGGCCCTGATGTGGCACAGCGACTGCGCTTTTTAAATGTCAGAAGGACGCACGGAGCATTAATGGGTGAGGTAATGGGTGAGGTAATGGGTGAGGTGATGGAGAACGCAGAGCACAAAGGTGAGGGCCATCGCGAGCCTGTGTCATTCGCAATGCACCGTGCAGTTTAAGGGAAACCACGACCTTTTCATCAAGAATCAAAAACTCCATTTGCTGACCCACCCAGCCCGCGGCCCCCCCGCGCCCCCCCCCCCCCTCAGCCCCTAATTCTGGTCTAACTCATGTGCGGGTGAGTCATCCGTAATGACTGCTTCAATGCTGTGAGAAGCTGCATGTTATTTTCGTCTCTCTGCCTGAAGCGATGAAAAGCATGAAACACTATCAGTATAAATCTTGTAGGGAGATCTTTTCAATGGCAAAACACATTGGCTGGGGTGGGCTGGGGGGGGGTGGGTTCTGGGGGGTGCTGTGGTGGGCAACAGAGTGCTAGGGGTGGGCTGGGGGGTTCAGGGGTGGGCTGGGGTGTGCTTGGGGGTGCTGGGGGGGTTCTGGGGGTGTGGAGGGGCGGTTTGGTGTACTGGGTTGGGCTGGGGAGGTGGTGCTGGGGCGGGCTGTGGGGTTCTGGGGAGGGGGGTGCTGAGGAGGGACGGACGGTTTTCAGCATTTTCTGGCTATGAACAAACATAACAACTCTATCATATCAATCATCAAATTATGCACAAACAGTTCAACCCTATCATATCAATCACCAAGCCATGCACAAACAGTATAACTCTTTATCACTACAACCATATTCACCACCTTAGAATCTCCTGAGACAAATATTGGATCAGGGAGAGATTAAAATTCCGAGCAGCCGTTTCTTTATGACTGCCGGTTATGAATATTACATAACCTCGCCCCTGTTCTGTAAATGACAACAAAGGGGGAAAAGAAAGCTAACAAAACATTACTGTTTATTATCTTAATACGACCGAGCGCCAGGAATGAGACACTAATGAATTCTGTACAAGAGCAAGGATAAGAAAACACCCAGCCCCCACCCCAACCCACAAACACACCCAGCCCCCACCCCAAATGCGCACACACACACACGCACACACACACACACACACGCACGCACACACGCATGCACGCACACACATCACACACATACACACACACACACACACACGCATCACACACGCACACACGCACACACGCACACACGCACACACGCACACACGCACACACACGCACGCACACACGCACGCACACACGCACGCACACACGCACACACGCACACACGCACACACACACACACACGCACACACGCACACACGCCAGGCTGATCAAGGCTAAGCGAGCCTGGCGATATGATTTTGCTGGGAACATGTGCTAATTGAAAGCGGGTTTTTGTTTTTTGTTGTTGTTGTTGTTTGCGATAACTCAGAAGTTGGGGCTGAAATTAGAAGCGTTGCCTGCTCAGCACCCCCCCCCCCCCCCCAGTGAGATCAGTGACTCACAATCAATCTGTCACATCAACAGCAGCTGCCTTCACCCACCCTGCTCTGCCAGAAGAGGAAACGGCCCAGATTGCACTGCTTTTTAAACGTAGCTAAACCCGAGACAACAACAAATAAAGGAATGTGAATAATAATTCCCAGCGTTGGAACGGCTTCTACGATATCTGTTCATTTCAGCTCTGAAATAGCACCACTTCAAATCAAGTACGTAAACGCTCCATTATCACCACTGTGCTATTTGATGTTGGAACTTTTAAAAAACAACCAAATTCAAAGCTAAAAAGCACTGGTCACACAGTAAGTAACGGTGCTGTGCTGAAGACGTTATTTTGTAATAATACACTAATATGTAAGACAGAAATGAGAAATTGGCAGGGGAATTCACAAGACTTTCTGAGTGGGCGGTCTGTCACAAAGTGAGTGAAAAAGTGCCAGCTCTCTTAGTTATTAGTACCAATTTAACAGGTTAATATGAATGGATGACTCAAAGGGAATTTGGAAATTGAATTTGAGTAATTTTCTAACAGACATTTTTTATTTTTTTTGTCCAAAAACTGACCCCCAGGGAAACTTCATTTTTGGACATGTGCTGAGTCAACTGCTTTATGTTCCAAACAATTGCTTTCCCTGAGTTTTATTTTCTCTAAAGAACTGCCCCTGGTCCTTTTTCTTTTTTTTTAGCCAACACACAGAACATTTTCTGAAGGAAGAATCCAAATGTTTGCTTCCTTTCCAGTTCTACCAGCTACAGAACCAAGGACCATGTTTAAATGTATGTTCCTTTTATCTATCTATCCATCTATCTGTCCATCTATCCATCTATCTGTCTATTCATCTATCCATCTCTAGCCTTTGAATGAGACTTCTTTCCAGTATTCCAGCAATGGAGTTAATTCCCCCCCCCCCTCCCCCCCTCCCCATGTGTGTTGCATATTAATTGTAATGAAGATTTCTTTGTATACTGTATCAGTTTGTGGATAATCAATAAACAGTTCTTAGCAAAAAAAAAAAAAAAGGACCATGTAGCAAACTGACCCAGTGGCATCGTAAGCCTGGTGAAGGGTACGAGGGCCCTGGGACTGGCGTGTGCCAGGAGCACAGACTCGTCCACTGCGGGGGCCGAGCACGCGCCTCTCAATCCTGACTCCGCCCTCTCTCCGACTGTGAGGTGACCCGACGGCTGCAGCGTGACGAGGCGACGCGAATCCCGCGCTCGCGGCGTACGCCGGAATGTTCCGGAAACCAACAGGAGGTCAGACTCGCGCTCTCCCGCGGCGTCGCGTACTCCTCGGTGAGGTCACAAACCCTCGCCTCAAAGCGACGCAAGCTTCTCGCAGCGCAAGCACACGCAGGCGTTTAAAAATTTCAGGTACAGCAGTCGCCAAACAGACGCACCTTTATTTCCCGTGAAAGCGGCGGCCATGTTCTACAGTCAGCTTCACACTTCAGGGTCCTCATTGCCTCTCACGGAAATGGAACGCGCTGAAAATGTACTAAAACGCTACACGTTATCAAGACACTGCGACACTTCGCCACATAACGGCGACTATAAAAAAAATTATTACCACTTTGGGATATTGCGATGCATTTTTCATATATATGTTTTTATACATCGCGGCCCTCAGAGCAGCCAGCTTCCGACCCAAATGAACACCCTCGTATGGCTGGAGGTTCGATTGGCCGCCGAAGACGTTTTCTGCGAGGCGATCGATTCTCCGTGCGTAACCTTCTCCGCTTTCCCCCGACCGAACAAAGTGAAAACACACAGAGAGGGCAGACCGTCTGCTCTCCATCAGAAAATAAATGTACTGTGGGTATATAAACACACACACACACACACACACACACACACACACACGAGGACCCTTTTGCTGCTTAGCAACTGCATGGGGGCAGTTGATGGCTGTGCCTTTTGTTATGTACTCTTTGTCTGAAGCTTTCACTGAGTTGAGATCAAAGAGCAATTAAAAGGTGGACAGCCAATCGTGTTCTTATGTTCATCTTTGTCACCGTGACATGTGTGGCGAAAAGAGACATGACCACCCCAGCACTCTGCCACTATAAGTACAGCTGTGAACTATATTCTTCATTGGATTGTTATAAGGTCCATATAGTTACTCCATATTTTTAGCATATTCCATTTCCATGAATGACTATCGATTCATCCAACTGGTGAATTTGCAGACTGTGACAGCTATGGGATATCGTAGTGAACAATGATCTACACATTTAAGCAACCCTTAAACAACCTTTTCAGTTCCTGCGCAGTGCCTCTGTGAGCTTCCGTCCACAGCAACGCCGGATATGCAGGGGGAAAAATCCACCCAACATTTGCTTAGATCTGCTGCTCAAAGTGCAGAGAGCAAAGAGAGAGAGCAGCATGATTGAGCACAGCTGGAGATGTGTGTAACTGGGTTACACAGCTATAGCGGGGACACAGAGATGAAGCACCTTACTCCAGGGTACAATAGCACTGTCCCACCTATGTAGCAAATACCAGGTCACTGTGATGTACTGTTATGGAACTGTTGTCCTGGTTAATATACTCCAATGAGTCACAGAAGCACGTGCGCACTCACACACACACACGCGTGCATGCATGCACGCAGGCGCACACACACACTCTCTCTCTCTGTATGTGGTCAGAACATAAAACAACTGCTAAAAAAACGAAAAAAGGGCAGTACTCACATGTCCTCTGCATTCTCCCTCCCTGTCTCTTGCACCCTCAATCCCCCATCTCACCTCTGTCTCTCTCTCTCTCTCTCTCTCTGTCTCTCTGTCTCTCTGTCTCTCTCTCTCTCTCCCTCCCTCTCCCTCAGTAGAAATGTGAGCACTCTCCATTTCCCACTCAGGTATTGATGTTGGCTCTGGCCCCTCCCCCACATACCTGCACACAGAGATTGGACACCTGCAGAGGAGGGTAGGTGAGGTTTTTTTTTTTTTCGGGTGGAGGTGAGCTGGAGGGGTGTTCAGTGACAGGGTAGCAGGGGCAGGAGGGGTGAACGGTGTGAGTTGGAGGTGAGGGGATTGATTGACAGCTGCATCCTTCTTTGTTTTCCATGGGTTTCGCGTGTCAAACAGAGCTCAAAATATAACAGCAACACCTCCCCAAACTGGCCCACTAATTCTTCCCCCTGGCTCTTTCACACACAGGACACCCCCGTCCTGTGTTACCCCCCCCCCCCCAGTTCAGATTTTCTTGCCGAAATTCCTCCGTATCAGTGCAGTCCACCCGGCTGCACCCCCAGTCCCGAGCGAAGCCCGCGCTCAACAGCACGGACCGCCGAGCGGCCCTCTCTCCGATTGGCCGCGTCCCCGCTCCCACTTCCTGCCTCGCCCCCGGCCCCCGGTTATCACCCGGCGGCACAACGAACCGGACACGACCGACCGCGCACCGTCGCGGCTCGCCCTGCTCCACCTGGGGGGGGGGGGGCGAAATAAAAAGGGCACCCCACCGAGCGTCCCGTGCCACGGTCTGAGCCTCTTCTCCCCGTCAGTCACGGGCACCCGCGCAAGCGTGCCGCTCCAGTTTCCATTTCCCCTCTATTTCCCCTCTGCAGTGCCGCTGCGGCGGCGGCGGCGGCGGGCGGGGAGCTCCAGGCTGAATTATCGCGTAGTTGTCATTTGCATTTGTTTACGCTCGGCGGGGGCCGAGGGCCAGCGGAACACACGGGGGGGTTTATAAGAGAGGAGAGGACCGGGAACGATCTCTCCCAGATGCGGCCGCTCCCGAACAGCTGCTGGGATATTTTCAGCCCCGTCATTTATCTTAAGCGCGTTTTTCGCGGTAAGAAGCGCGGGGGGGGGGGGGGAGCGTGATTAATATGCACCGCGCGTTTGTTATCCTCCCACCCCCCCCCCATCACAGCACCCCCCCCCCCCCACCCCCGTAGCGCACGGGGACCCACGGCGGAGAAAAAAGGACTGCGCCGCGGACCTGCCGATTTTCCAGCACCGCCGCCGCCCCCACCCCCCCCCCACACTACCACCCCACCAAATACCCGGCGACGCGTGACGGGGGAACGCGCTTGTCAGCCTGAGAGATTTACGGTGCCCCCCCCCCCCCCCCCCCCCCCCCCCCCCCAACCACCCTCCCCTCCCCACTTCTGAGGGACAAGCGAGAGAGGGAGAGAGGGAGAGAGAGAGAGAGAGAGAGAGAGAGAGGGAGAGAGGGAGAGAGAGAGAGAGGGAGAGAGAGAGAGAGAGAGGGGGAGAGAGAGAGAGAGAGAGAGAGAGAGGGAGAGAGAGAGAGAGAGAGCGGGCGGAGGAGAAATCAGGAGGAGTGTTGGGGCGCTCTTTTGCGGGACGCGATGGCCGATCCTGATGCACAAGCGCGATTCTCTGAAATGCAATTTCCTCCGTCGCCCCGCCGCAGAGCTCCCTTCATAAATAAATGAGGCGCGCCGAGCCGCGGCCCGCGCCCGTGGTTAGCATGCGCAAGCGCCCGCCCGCCGTCCTTCTGTGCCCTGTGCCCGCCGCGCGAAGGGCACAGAGGCAGCGGGCACAAACCAAGGGGGGGCGGGGGGGGAACAGAATCAGAGACCAAACACACGGGGGGGGGCGGGGAGGGAATCAGATACCAAACACACAGGGGTGGGATTCAGAAACCAAACACACAGGGGAAGGGGGGGGGGGATTCAGAGACCAAATTCATGAGGGAGTATTAAGAGACAAAAGTATATATCTGGCCTGCCACTTGCGGAGCTTGTCAAATCATGTTTCAAATTCACAACTGTTTGTTCATTCCCCCCTGAAAAGCAGCGAGAACGAGGTCGGCCGCCAAGAAAACCAGCGGATGAAGAGCACACGAACGCAGCTTCCCCAGCCCTGGTCTCAGCTGTCAGGCCCTGCACAGCGACAGGAGCAGCGGGGACAGCTGGCCGTGGCTGCTCCTGCGCGGGACCGTTAGGGCAGCCGCCACGATCGACCGCAGAAAGGTTTCAGTTATTAAAATTAAATACGACCTTAAGACACACACTCAAGCCGCACAAATTCACCGAGAGAACGTTGCTATGCAGCGCCGGTAACGTTCAGGGTGCATTAAAATACAAAAGTGTGGTTTTAGCCGATCATCTTTTCTTTTCTTTTTTTTTTTTTTTTTAAATTGAGCAGTCTTGGCAGCGGGTGCAGTAGTTCAGATTTCAGCGAAAAGATCAACATTTCTCATCTTCATCCCATCTGAGACTCAAGGACGGTGTCCCGCACAGAAAAAAGCTTTCATTCAAATTCTGCTCTCCCTGAGACATACATTCAGGCCAAGAAAATCATCTGACAGATATAGCTAGCATGGGCCATATTTGTTAAGAATAATAATAATAATAATAATAATAATAATAATAATAATAATAATAATAACAATAACAATTACTTTTACAAGATAGAAAACTGCAGGTTGGGAAATTGGCTTAAGAAGAGCTTGACCTTCACCTGTAATCAGAAGGAATCTAATTGGATTCCCAGGAGATAGGCACTCATTTGAATACCCCTGCAGTTTAAACTGACAACAGTTAACCGTAACCAATGTAAAGATGCATTTCGTTCACTCAAATTATTACTCTAACTATTACCTCCGGTGTGACCTCTGACCCACACAGACAAATCCAATTCCACACACATCCTTAAGTTCAGTGGTGGGATGAGTTTCCCACTGAAACCCTACCCATCTCCACACAGGGAAAGAAGAGCCACCTCGTCAGATGACCTCCTTTAGCCATCCTCCTTTCCCCATAATAATGTTATGGGTAAAGTATGTGTAAAAACAGGTTAGCTCTATAGCGCCATGTACTTCTGTGTGCTATACTAACTGTTGGTCTGTTTGGTTACCTTCCTGCTTGCTGATTATAGATGGCTCTTCTGTGTATTTTTTGGTGATATTGGACTTTTGTATTACCGATGCTAACGCTACTGTTCCCCGCTTTAGTGAGCCACTCTGAACAGGAGCTTCTCCCAAGCGACTGTAATGCAATGTGAAGTTGCATGAAAACGCTATAGTGTAATGTCGTAATGTAATGCATGAATTAAGTCCTCCATATCAGAGGTATCAAACTCATCTCCTGGAGGACTGGCGTCTGTAATCTAACCAATGATCCAGGATTAATCTGTCCGATTAGCTAATCAGCCTTACGCATTTAACACTCATCCATACACAGCAGTAAAATGTCCTAAAATCTTTAGCTGTACCATTCCCCTTCATGAAAGAACATTCCACACCAGGTAAGCGCTCACTGGAGGATCGCTGAGACCAATTAAAAAAACTAAATCTGCAGACGCTTGATCAAAGCCCAGCGTACGTGCACAACCATCAGAACCCGAGCTGGACGACGCCCCCGCACGCAAAAACCCACGCAAAAGAGAGGGGGAGAGAGGCGGTCGCCGCAACGCGAGAAACAAACATCAATTAATAAGAAGGAAACGTCCACGCCGGTTACCACTTCTTCCGCATTTCAATAATTCATCCTGTCCGGGACGTCCCCACAGGGACAGCCAGCACCGCAGCAGAGCACCGTAATTTACACAGGCGAGGAAAACAGAGGGCAGCCCGGATTTGGGGGAGTGTAGGATTCAGCCACACTCGCTGGGACCTCGCACAGTCCCAGGAGGGGTTTGTGCGTTCCCAAGCTCACCGGGAAAAGCCCAACGCCGCGCCCACTCGAAGATTTCAGTTCCTCCTGTCCCCCTGATCTTTGCTAAATAAAAAATAATTTTCAAAAAAGCTTGTCTTGTGTAATCTGCTGTAATTTACCGCAGCCCTTATGTGGAAATGTCAGCACTGTGTGATAAGTGCTGAAAACTTAAGGATAAAAACAGGAAACCCTGCTGTGTGATTACCTCATAACCTGTGCCCATCCAAGTCCCTCCCATCCATGCCCACCACAGATTCGGGCTCCGTTCCCATGACTACGTGGGTTGGGCACTAATCACTGGTGCAGTTTCACCTAGTCGAAACTCAGCTTGTTTCCGCAACCTGTATGTGGCACAGTGGCACAGTTCGTAGGGCAGCTGACACTTACAACCCCCCCCCCCCCAAAATGATGTTCCCATGGCAAAAGCTCTTAAATAAATAATACTCTTAATGACACACACACACAGACACACACACCCACACACTCCAACTGGGCCATCAAATTCCTTTAAAAAACAGATTCATTCTAGAAGGATACGATAACCTTAGAAGTGTCTATTTTCTTAAGGAGCGTGCCACCGCTGTACACTTTCAGGGGAAATCCCACGGGTAAAGCAGTATTTATGGAACTGGAGTGCGCGCCTGAAGGTTGTTGGCTCAAATCCCAAAAAAATAAGCGCGGCCATAAAAAAAAGGGGTTTCGGATTGCATAACCATAAAAACCGAGCTCAGGGCTCCTTCCGGTACAACACCAACAGCGACGACAAGAACAGTAATAAACCGTCATAATAATCAACACCGTTTTAACGGCTTTCAGTCTCTCCATCTTCGTGCGCAGGTACGGGCGACGGCTGCAGCGGGAGACTGAAGTTTTACTCCTCCGATGCTCACCTGGCCCAGCTGTCTCGCCGATCGGCGCTTTTCAAAGGCGGAGCGAGAGTCCGAGAGTCCGCGTCGGCGGCGATGATGACAGAACGGGCAAACGGGCGTGCCGTTGGGGGCGGGCATAGAACAACGGGGCGGGGGGGGGGGGGGGCGCCCCCGGATAGGCTGCTGCTGCCGTTCTGTTAATATTTAAAGCTCCGGCTCGCCACGGAAACGGCGAACAGGCCCCCCGTAGGACGGGGGCAGAAGTGAGACGATACGGACGCGCTGGAGGCTACCATGTAGGGGTAATTAAAGCTCTGCAGCGTCCTCGCACTGCCCCAGCGCCCCTTCCTCCTGCCCCCCCCCCCGTCCTCTCTGCCCCGCCACCCCCCCCGCCCCCTTCCCTCCACGTCCGCTCGCTAAAGGCTCATGCCTCCTGTTTGTTAACATGAATAAATGAATTTGCCATCATTAAAATCGCACCAGAGGGCCTGGAGCTGCTGAACTGTGGTTAATGTGTCAATGCGGGAGACGAGGCAGAGAGGAGACTACAGGCTCCTGCACATTAAGCCCACCCCCCCCCCCCCTCCTCCCCCCACCGACCCCTCCCTCTCCGCCCCTGTGCCGTGCCTAGCAGAGAGAGAGAGAGGGAGAGAGAGGAAGAGAGGGAGAGAGAGAGAGAGAGAGAGAGAGAGCATGAGAGAGAGCGAGAAAGAGAGAGGAGAGAAGAGAGAGGGAGAGAGAGTGAGAGGGAGAGGGAGAGAGAGTGAGAGGGAGAGGGAGAGAGAGCGTGAGAGAGAGGGATAGAGGGAGAGAGAACTGCTCTAACCCCCATAGTCGACAGGTCAGCAGGATCCAGCGTAAGCTTGTCGCTCCTGGCCAAAGACGTCACCACAGCATTCCTCGGATTAGAGCCTCAATCTGACTGCCACTGACTCAGAGTTACAGGGTAGGGCTGAACATCATCGTTTGACATACGGATGCACACACACGCACACATCTACACACGCACACACAGACACACACATACACACACACACACACACGCACACACAGACACACACATACACACACACACACACGCACACATCTACACACGCACACACAGACACACACATACACACACACACACACATCTACACACGCACACACAGACACACACACATGCACACACACACACACGCACACATCTACACACGCACACACAGACACACACACACACGCGCACTCATCTACACACGCACACGTCTACACAGACATGCACACACGCACACACACACACAAACACGCACACACACACACACGCAAACAGTCTTATAAAGGTCACATATTTATTAATGTTGCATTGCTTCTGAAAGTGACTGTGTGGGTAAGCACTCACATACAAGGGCACTTCTCCTGTACCACTGAGCTCAGGAAACTACAGGCTGCCGGACCCATCCGTCAGGTTTGATTGGCGGGTATGTCCAGCCCACGTATCCTTCACCTACACCTTCAGATGTACCACACAGAGGACCAGGATTTCCGGATTCCAAGGACCCTGGAAGGCAGGGACCCTCAAAAGGGACCCTCAAAATATTGCAGTAATGGGGTGGAGCGGCCTCGTCTGAGATCTCCCCATGGGGCCCAAAACCTTTGGCGGTGCCCCTGTGTGGGCGATGCGTGTACTCTGTTGCACCAAACGAATTTTGTCCAAATGGGTGACGCTACAGCCCTGTGCCTCACTCAGCATTGTAACACCAGGTGCAAAAATAAGTCCGGTCCAGTCGAGCACTGGTTATAACAGAATGGGCTGGTGTGGGCGCAGGCTTTTCGTTCCAAACAGACAGACACGCGCCCGATTCTCCAAATCAACTAGGAAGCGGGTCCAAATCACTAGAGTCTTTTCCTAAGGACCCTGATTAGTAGAACCGATGTAATTGTTTGATTGAGACAGAAGCCTGCACCCACACCGGATACCCTGTCTGGATAAGACTGAGGGCCCCCGGCTTATAACAACCATTCCCATGCTAACTGAGCAATGCTAGCATACAAGCGCAAACGCCTGGCGCGTGTAAAACACTTGAGCTCCAAGCTTCTGCTGAATTATGCAGGCTGATTATCTTCACACAATTCTACATTCGGAGTTCATGTCTGGTTTTTTTTTTTTGCAATGACGGGTGAGTGGAATTAATCTGCTCTATTGTAAAGCTGCGATGCAAAGGACCGCTCTTATCCAATAAATAATTCAACTCCCGACGTGAAGAACAAACGTCTACCTTCGACCGGTTTGACGAGGGGACGGGTGACGATGGCGACCCCCTCTTTCTCACGTGCGGCTTCACCGCGCTCCACGCCGTGATTTAATCAGGGAATCAGGAGCCTTTACAGGCTGAAGTACAGGTGCGTGTACATTACTCTGTACGCAGGCAGGCAGCTTACGCAGCTAACATTTACATACAGGGCGGTGGGGGTGGGGGGGGGAGGGGGTGGGGGGGTGACTACTCCAGCAGCTAGGGTTAACTGCCCCGCGCGTGCTGGGACAGCAATGCCACGCCCGGGATTTGATCTGGCAAAACCTCTCACTTCCAGTCGGTTTGCTCATTCATTAGCACTGCAGGTGAATTAATTGATTTTCTTTTTCAGGTTGAGGAGGAGGAAGGAGGGGGTAAAAAAAAAATCTATGGAGAGAAGACTGGAGGGTGGGCACTGGGAAAAGGGGAAATGTAGAGGAGGGAAAGGAGGCAGAGAAAAGGGAAAATGGAAAAGAGAGGAGTGAGAGAGAATGAGAAAAAAAAGGGAGAAGTAAGAGAAGAAGAAAGAAACAAGGGGAGTGAAAGGAGAAAGAAAAGAGAGGAGAGAAGAATTTGCAGCAGCGTGCATGTACTGCACCACTGACTGTGTGAGCTTACATACAGGGCGCTGCATTTATCTGATGCATTCCTCCTCATCCTGAATTTAAATAAAAAGCCCGGCACGTGGCAGAGCACAGGTCAGGCTGAGTGACGGGACGTCCTGACAGCTAGGCAATATTGGGAGGTTTACACCTCAGCCAATGGGGAGATTATGCATACACACACACACACACACACACACACCCACCCACAAACACTTAAATGTATGCACTCACACTCTCACACACACACCTAAACATACGCATACACACACACACACACACACACACACACACACACACACTCAACCTCTGACACACACTGAAAACCACTACAGCCTTGCCTTTAGCTTCCTGTTTTCAGCACACTTTCACTCCTGACCTGGATGATGTGTCCAGCAGGGTCGTGGCTGGGCAGGAAAAGGGGGGCGGGGGGGAGAAGGCGGGTCGGCAGGGATCAGTAACGAAGTCACAAAGGTGCTTGAGCCTTTTCCCCTGCGTGAAACACACACATGCTCACCGTTACCATGACTCCCACTCAACATGCCGACACGTTCCGCACACATCTGTCACCTGCACATACAGTACGAGGGGGGGTTGGGGGGGGGGGCTGCCAACATCAGCAGGTTCTCCTGGCCTGCCTATGACACAGGAACTGCAGTTATCTTTCCATGTTTCCGCTGCCGTGCTCATAGAATACCGCCACTCAAAACCTGGATCATCTGCCACTCAACACCTGGATCATCTGCCAATCATAAACCGCCACCCAACACCTGGATCATCTGCCACAATCCAAAAAGCAAACGGCGACACACAGCCAAAGGGAGGTCTGCCGCATCATACCTGTCCGTCAGAACGCATTTCAGACAGGACCCTCGTTTACAATTAAAGACACCGGCAGACACGTCATCGCAAATAAGAATTTTTTTTCTCAATTGATCATCCTGGTTACATAAAGGTCTATTCGCATATATAAAAAATACATGTGCTTTTAATAATAAAACAAACATATATTTTCTTACGAGCACGAGTCAGACCTGTATTTTTACCAATATGCAGTATCATTTTTTTAAAGTAACAGTTAGACTCAAACGGCAAGCTTAGTAGGACACAACCTTTTCCGATGTCTCCTGAGGAAGGACCCTCAGACAGAAACCTCCACAGCTCCAAAATGTCTGAGCGCTTCATGTGCGCTCTCATTTTCCTCTGTTGGCAAGGCTTTGCATGAAGCAACTGTTCTAGTTAATACATAACTCATTTTCTAGCCTCCAGGCTCTAAATAATGACACATTACAAATATATTAATATTTCTGATAAACACAACCTGCGTCATGCTGTCAAAACAAAAAGGTAATAATACTACGAATATTCCAATTAAAAATAAAAAAAACAGAACTACCCCAAGGAAAACAAAACAAATGAAATAATTGGAATGGTTTTTTTTTCATGAACATGTTAAACGGTATATATTAACAATGCAGCTCTTTATGGAGGCTCTATTTAGTAGGACAGCAGTCCTACTACTGTAAATAGAGTATTGTATATGTACTGTTAAATACATATAATCTTGCTGCATAAAAAAACATGTTTTCAGAATGTCACATTTAGAATATGTTATTTTGTTTTAACCCTTCTGTGAAAAGTACTTGACCATGGCTAAAGTATTCATGCTCCCAAACTTCCCTTTCCGAGGTACTTCCAGAGATCTCTACCTTTCGCTGAAAATGGCTGTCAATGGCTACAGCTCCAGCCTGTATGACACTGAAAGTTCAAGTGTCAGAATACAGAGGAAAAACTGAATCAAAAACACCGTTAAATATTACATTTCAAAAAAGAAAGAAAGTTGTCAAGTCTTCTCACCTATAACAGACATCACACCACACACCATAGACATCATGTCATAGCCTAATAAAGACCTACATTACATCACACTGACACACGGTGTCTATGGTTGATCTAAGTGAGCAGTCTTGTGGTCTTTTGGTGCATCAGGCTTCACTCAAGGTGTGGTCCCCAGTCTAGGGATCGAGATGCATGCTGAACAGTTCAGTTTCGAGTCTCAAGAGTTCAGGCTGCCGTGGCCTGGCCTTGCTGTCAAGGCCTCGATGACAGAGACAGGAGACACAGACTCCTCAGTGACTGAGGAAAGCTGGCCAATCAGCATCCGGACTTCACAACATCATCACTAACCTCTGAACTCTGCCATCCACAAATCTGGCTCCTATTACTTTATCATGAATACTAATAACCAATAACATGCACGATAATTCGCTTTTCGTGTTGCCCACCCATACCGTTTGGACATCTATTGGAGCATCCGACATCAGGTTTCAGCAGTGCCACGCTTGGTATTTGAACCTGCAGCCTTGCGGTGAGAGGCTGGGCTCCCTGATCAGTGCTCACCATTGCCAGTGCGTCCTCCCTGGACCCACACTATGTATTCAGGACCAGCAGTGGCTGCAGCAGGAGCCTCTTTGTGCGGTCCTCCCCATTGTTACCGGGCCCCGCGCTCGCCTGGCTGGATCAAGAGCAGCGCTGGAGCTGTGCTCATTAGAGAGGCAGCCTCCGCCGGGCCCCAGCAGGGGGCGATACAGCTCTCTGGGAGGGAGGAAGCTGGGCTGCCAGCGCCCGTTCCTGCGTTCTCCTCTGGGGTCGCTCCAGCGCAGTGGTTCCCATAACTGTCCTCAGCTACCCCCCCCCCCCCAGCCAAATCCAGGACTTTGATCTCAAACACACCTGATGCAGCCAATCAAGGGCTTCGTTAGATGCATCAGGTGTGCTTACGATGGAACACATCAAAGACCTGGGTCCGGCTGGGGGCACCCGAGGAGAGGTTTGCGGACCACCGTGCCTACATCCTACGTTTCTTTAAAAAACAACCCTCTGAACTCCAGAGCAACAGGCAGAAGAGAAGCAGGAGTACTGAATGTGCTCAGAGGCTCGTCCTGAAACCAGCCCTGAGACGGTTAAACAGAAGACGCAGGACCGTGACCACGACCGCTCGTTCCCTCGACATCATCTGCCGACCCAACCTAAACCCCCCCCCCCCCGACCTCCTTACTCCATACCCCCGCACCCCCGCCCACCCCAACCCGCTTCCAGCGACCGTCATCCAGCTGAATCACGCGTCAACCTCGATTACCGGCCGCGTCTTCTCTCTTTGAAGGCGCCATCGCCACGGAAACGGGCACGGCAGCGCGACCCCCACCCCCCAAGCGCTCGAACGACCTTGGCTGGAACGACCGGGGGCGAGCGTCCCTGCTCCTGGCTCTCCGAGTCCCGTCTTCAAGTGTCCAAAGCCGTCGGCCGTCCCGCGCCCTGACGCGTCAGGCCAGAAGAGCAGGAGAGCACGTAACGACGAGGACAGACCGGTCAGCCCGTCCGCTCGCCCCTCTTAAATGCACCCCTGAAAGTGGCGCTCCTTTTTTAAACGCTGCACGTACAACATTTCTGTCTCGGGTCCTATGGGTGGGCTGCCATGCATGAAGCAGTAACTTATTGGGACAGCAGTCAGAGCGGCAAGTTAGTGTGCAACTATTTTCATACAACACCAAGTTTGCCATTTTTTAAGGGTTCCCCACAGACAAAACCGTCAGACGGTCTATCATAACGAGCATTGGCCTTGCTGAGCTGCCAGATCCACTTAGCGCTAGCTCTCCTGTAATAAACCCCATTCAGTGTTAGCCCCACGCTAATATACCGCTTGTGTGGTCTGCAGTGTGATGAATGCTCACTGGAGCTGCTGGATGGCTCGTTCGGTTAAGGCACCACGCTGTGGAGCATGGATGACCCTCGCGGCCTTGGATCAAATCCAGACTGTGCCGGTGCCAGCTTTGGCCGGCAGCTCCACAGGGCCCACGCGTAATTGCCGATTGTATCGTCGCTCTCTAGTGACCTCCACTGGTCAATCAGGGCGCGCCAAGACTGTACGTCAAAGCGGCATATTAAAGGTCTTCCTCTGACTCTGGACCTCCATGCGAGTAGTCTTAGCTGCGGTGTGAAGTAGTAGTAGTAGTAGTAGTAGTAGTAGTAGTAGTAGTAGTAGTAGTAGTAGTAGTAGTAGTAGTAGTAGTAGTGACACCACGTGTTAGTAGTGGAAAGGCGGATTTCTACACTCACTCGAGCTGTGAAGATTCAGATAAGTGGACCTTACAAATCAGAGTGATCAGGCTGGGAATTGGATATATGAAGCCCCGCGTTGGGCGCCAACATTTTTTTTTTTTTTAAACAAATGCTCACTAGCTGGTGGATGAGCGGAATCTTTGTGCTTCAGCTGCAAGTGTCACAGCGGCGATGTGAGAACACAATACAAATGGGAATGCCAAAAAACGGCAGAAAATGGGGGGGGGGGGGGCTGGGGGGCTGGGGATGCAATAAAAGAAAAGAGGAAAAGGAGGGCAGGATCACCGGCTGGAGGAAAATAAAGCGTTTATACATTGCTCACTACTTCCAGCAAATGAAGTCAATTAATCCTACGCTGACTTTTTTTTTTTTTTTTTTTTTTGGGGCTATAAAACAGGATTTGTTTATTCGTTTGAAATGAAATGCGATTGGCTGTTGGGCTGTGCGTCTGTCTGCATGCTAGCGCGAGCGGCGGTGCTGTCGCAGGGTCTCTGCGCCGTGTCGCTGATGGGTGTCGCGCGTTTGCTGCGGCTCTTCCTCCTGAGCCCCTGACGGGGGCTTCGAAGGCATCAATAATTAAGACTGCAGCCCTCCCGCCTGCAGAGAGGTCAGACGCCAGACATTTGCCCCGCGATTCCCGAGCTTCCATTTTCCCCCGGTGGACAAGCGCGGAAGCGTTAAAATGGAGACACGAGCGGCTCCGCCTGATTAATGTGACAGGGGCCACTGTATCTCCTCAACTGCACCTTCCTAACTGGCAAACACATACATGATAATCCATCACCTAAAAGAAAAAAGAGAAGAAAAAAAAAAGAAGAGAAGAAAAAAAACAGAGAGCTGGGCGTTGAGCCAGAATGGCGGGGAGAGGAGAGGAGAGGAGAGGGGAGGGGAGGGAGGGGAGGCGCTGTCCGCGAGAGAGCGGTGCTGAAATACGGCTGCCTCAGCGCAGCCAGCTGTAGCGGACAGGGGAGCTGTCCGCCGCCGCGGTGCTGAAACCTGGGAGAGAGTGCGCCGCAGTAGGCAGAGCCTTTCGCCGCGCGGCGGATGGGGGGAGGGAGCTGTCCGCGGCCGCGGCGAGGAATTAGGGGCCGCGGGGGGGGGGGGGAGACGGGGGAGCGGCGGAACCGGCTCGGCGGGTGCGAGGATCCGTCCCGTCGACAGCCTTGGAAACAGGTCAGAGAAACGACGGCCGGACGCAGCCTCGCTCTGAGGGAAGAGCGGCGGCCTGGTGGGGGGGGCGAGCGGGGAGCGTTAGCGGCGGGAGGCGGGGTGACGCAGAGCGGGTGGCGTGCTGCAGACACATGGAGCAGGGAGCGGAGGTAGGTTTGGGGGGGGGGGGGGGGGGGAGTCCTCTCTAATGAACTGTAGCTGGGGAACGTCACAGCTCCCCGATGCTCTATTTCCCTTCCCGCCTCGCCGTTTTTCTGCCTGGGGAGGGGCGGGGTGAATGCCCCCGCCCCCCCTCCCCCGCACGCTCGCACTACGGCTCCCGCTAAGACAGCCCACCGCCAGGTGCTGTGACAAACGAGGGGCGTGGAAGGCACAGAACACGCCTCACCGCTGCAAGACCACAGGCGCGCGGGGGGCGGAGGGGTGTATGGAGCGCAGACTCCATACACATCCACCCTCCTCCCAATGAGCCCCACCCAGCACATGCAATAAAATAATCATCTTATACATTCTTGAATCTCACAAAATGTAACATTTGACAGAAAAAAGTGAAATTTAGAAATAGGCCTCCCCTTGCTTCAAGAGCTGAGGTAATTAGGACTGCACAGGCTGCATAGTGAGCAGCTGCAGCAGAGAAATTAAACTGGGATCCTTGGAGAAATTTGGTAACAATCGATAGCCATCCCAGGAAGTCTGATACGTTCACCAAGCCCAGCCTTTCTGTATTTATAGATCTTGGATGAAAGGGGTTTTTAGGAGGGAGCTGTTAGAATCTAAGAAGTAAAAAATGGAGAAAAAAAAATGACAAACAGTCAGGGAAAAGGGTAGACTGACTGCAAATGAGAGAGAGAGAGAGAGGGAGAGGGTAGGGGAGAGGTACTGAGAGAGAGAGAGAGAGAGAGAGAGAGAGAGAGAGTGTGTGTGTGTGAGAGAGAGGCAGAGAGAGACACGGTGTGTTTGCGAGACGCGCAGCGCGTGTGTGAGAGAGAGAGGCAGACAGAGAGACGCAGTGTGTGTGTGTGTGTGTGTGTGTGTGAGAGAGAGAGGCAGAGAGAGACGCAGCGTGTGTGTGTGAGAGAGAAAGAGAGAGAGGGGCAGATAGAGACGCAGTGTGTGTGCGAGATGCGCAGCGTGTGTGTGTGAGAGAGTGTGTGTGTGTGTGTGTGTGAGAGAGAGGGGCAGATAGAGACGCAGTGTGTGTGTGAGACGCGCAGTGTGTGTGTGAGACGCGCAGTGTGTGTGTGAGAGAGAGAGGCAGAGAGAGACGCAGTGTGTGTGTGTGAGACGCGCAGCGTGTGTGAGAGAGTGTGTGTGAGACAGCACTGCTGGTGTCCCGGGGAGACGAGCTGTCAGAGTGTTTACGCAGAGGCATGTGAGACCCATCTGTGACTCAGAGAGCAGGGAGCCGCCAGGCTGGGTGGCTGAAGCGCCAGTCCAGCGATCAGCCAGGGGATCAGCCCAGGGATCAGTCTGGGGAACAGCACGGCGGCCAGCCCAGCGATCAGTCCTGAGATCAGCATTCCGATCAGCACAGCGATAAACCCAGCAATCAGTCCAGTAATCAGCCCAGAGATCAGCCTGATGATCAGCCCAGCAATCAGGGTGGCGACCAGCCCAGTGATCAGTCCAACGATCAGCCTGGGGGGATCAGCCCAGAGATCAGGTGTGGCTCACAGTTCACGCGCTCCACACGCAGGCGCTCACGCACCGCCGAAGCACAGACACGAGTCACGACTCTTCCTTTCAAAGCCACAGTGCTCAGCTCAGGCTGACGCATTCACGCGAATCCGCCTGTCGTACCCGCCCACACCCCCCTCCCCTCCCCCCGGTCTCGCCCTTCATCCGCGCGCTCGAGAGCATGACACACAGCGGACGCATCCCCGATCTCTGCGCCAGAAGGTCATGGGTTTCAGTCCCACAATGCATTATCTCAGTGAACCCTGGAGCAGAGTACTTCATCCCAATATCTCCAGTGAAAAAGCCAGCTGCGAACGTGTTACAGACAGGACAAAATGCACACAGAGAATAAATAAACAACACAACAATTAGCTGTGGCACCAACCCAGAAGAAAACAGGGATAATTATTGTGAGCTTTTCAGACCAGTTTCCGTCGGCTGGCTACAGAGGCAGAAGGGGATTGCGGCACTGCACCGAGAAGCAAGAGATTTGGGATATCGCTGAAAGTGGGGGGGGGAAAAAACAATACAATCACAAATTTCCAATTCTAATTTTCATGAAATGAATGAGCTCAAAAGGACTGAGGAAAAGACTGGCCTTCATGCTCTTCACTGCGCCTTAACCCTTTGAAGAGCTGAGGTTTATTAAAAATCTTTTTATGTTTTCAAAATTCTAAGTCAGTGTTCCTGTTCTCTGTTGCATTCAGTTACCAGTAGCGATTGTGACATCAGCATTAGAATGTTCAGTTAAGAACATTCCAATCACATATTTGTGACCTCACACCTTACAGGGTAAAAAAAGGGAAATGGGCATGGGGTCTGATTTTCCAAAGAAATATGGCACGGGATGCTCTGGCTCGGGGTTCATCCATACCTCTCCATGTGAGGACACCCAAGATTCAAAAGCATTTAAAAAATCATTTGGCCCGACTGCAACTGCAGACTGAAGGCCCAGCAGTCCTCCCGTCTCCCTGAACACCGTACCGTCCAATCTTATGTAATGAATTCAGGTTATTATGGCTTTTTTTATGGTTTAATGGGGTTTTTATGGCTTGTTGTGGATGTTTATATTTGTGTACTCGCACAGTGCATTGCGGTTCTTGGTTAGCACAGATAACTTACGTTTAGTATCTCAGTGATGCCGCATGTACACTCGCTGGTCTGCAGGGCTCTACCCTAGCAGGTCCAGAGACTAAAACCAGCTGGGCGGGACGGTACAAGGTTGAGACAAGGAACACAAGCAGAAATGCAGGACTCCAGATTCTGATAACCATTTATTCTATTCTGTAAAATATCAAAAGCTCTCTTTTACACCAAGACAACCAGTAGCCTAGAGGATGGGCCCCCCTTTCAAAGCTGGGTTCCTGCTGAGATTTTTTCCCATTGGGGAGTTTTTTCTCGCCACCATTTGAGGGTTTTTCTCCCCACCGGGGACTTATTTTACCTCATGTGCTTTCTGTTTGGGGGTTCAGGCCTGGTTTTTGCTTTTTGTTCATATTTTTTTCTTCACTAACACAGTGCAGAGAGTCCATTTCAGCGCTTCCTGAACTCTCAAAGCTTTGGCCTCATTCGTCAAGAAGAAAAGGAGAAAGAAACAGGCGCTGAGTGAACGTGGCCCTTCCGTCTCCGGCTCGGGCTGCCGGGGGACATCGTACGCGCCGCTCTCAGTCCTGCGCATCGCTCCCTGTGCTAACCGCTAACGCAGAGACAGAGCTGGACAGTGTGCTCTCAGCCCCGCGCACCGCTCCCTGTGCTAACCGCTAACGCAGAGACAGAGCTGGACAGTGCGCTCTCAGCCCCGCGCATCGCTCCCTGTGCTAACCGCTAACGCAGAGACAGAGCTGGACAGTGTGCTCTCAGCCCCGCGCATCGCTCCCTGTGCTAACCGCTAACGCAGAGACAGAGCTGGACAGTGCGCTCTCAGTCCTGCGCATCGCTCCCTGTGCTAACCGCTAACGCAGAGACAGAGCTGGACAGTGTGCTCTCAGCCCCGCGCATCGCTCCCTGTGCTAACCGCTAACGCAGAGACAGAGCTGGACAGTGTGCTCTCAGTCCTGCGCATCACTCCCTGCACTAACTGCTAACGCAGAGACAGAGCTGGACAGTGTGCTCTCAGCCCCGCGCATCGCTCCCTGTGCTAACCGCTAACGCAGAGACAGAGCTGGACAGTGTGCTCTCAGTCCTGCGCATCGCTCCCTGTGCTAACCGCTAACGCAGAGACAGAGCTGGACAGTGTGCTCTCAGCCCCGCGCATCGCTCCCTGTGCTAACCGCTAACGCAGAGACAGAGCTGGACAGTGTGCTCTCAGTCCTGCGCATCACTCCCTGCACTAACTGCTAACAAAGAGCGCATCGCTTTCCCTTTTCAGCAGCCTCCTGCTCTTCAACGAGGGCAAGCGCGGTTTCTCTCCTGTTGTAACTGATCCAGTGTTGGTATATGCCACTGCACACATGCATGCATCCACAGACACGCACGCACACACACACAGAAGCATAAACATGCAAACACACACATTCACGTACTGACAGAAACACACACACACTGACACACACTCACTGGCAGAAATGCGCACGCACACACATACACTCTCACTGGCAATCGCACGCATTCTCTCTCTCTCTCTCTCACACACACACACACCTTTTTGGTTTTCCTTCAGAATTCCATTGACGATCAGCACTCCTTTTTCCCCACTCCTGAATAGAGGAGATAGCTGACTGCGTGCTCTAATTCATTTGCAGCGAAGCCCCGCCAATTGAGAAAGGTGACGGGAAAGTCAACCCTCAAAAGAGACTTCTCCTTCAAACTCAATGACCAAGACACACGGTAGGCAAGGCTGCAGCCCGCACAGAGAGAGAGAGCGAGAGAGCGAGCGTGTGAGAGAGAGAGAGAGAGAGAGAGAGAGCTTCCTGTTGAGTCCTGAGCTGACTGCCTCCATACTAAAAGCCAGAATCTCAGCTGCGACGCTCTGCACCGCTGCTCCGCGAGCACATCAACCCCACGCTTTTATGGTTTAACGCAGCGCCTCGTCAGAACGACTCTTTTAAAAAAGGATCACGTGCGACGCCGCGTCTGCTTAACGGTCCCGCGAACGAGGGGCCGATCTAAACTCCGCGGCGTAAATCTGCTCCCCGTGTATTCGGCAGCGCGTCAGCGGCCCGGTTTCCTCCTCAGCCCTCGAGGTGAAAACGCCCAGCGCAAAACGGTGCTGCCGCAGCCCTTCCCCCTCGAACCCGAAACGGCGCGGCCCAGGGTGGCGTGCCATCCAGGCATCCGTACAGAACCGGGCTTGGACTCAGTGGCTGAATGGGCCAATGAGAGCGTGGTTCCTGTGTGGCAGAACAGAACCGGGCTTGGACTCAGTGGCTGAATGGGCCAATGAGAGTGTGGCTCCTGTGTGGCAGAACAGAACCGGGCTTGGACTCGGTGGCTGAATGGGCCAATGAGAGCGTGGTTCCTGTGTGGCAGAACAGAACCGGGCTTGGACTCAGTGGCTGAATGGGCCAATGAGAGTGTGGCTCCTGTGTGGCAGAACAGAACCGGGCTTGGACTCAGTGGCTGAATGGGCCAATGCGAGTAAGGTTCATGTGTGGCAGTTCCTGGGATCCGGTGGTTGCAGGGTTGATTCCCAGCTCAAGCACTGCAGTTGCACATCTGAGCAAGACAGTCAGTCTGAATTGTCTGGGTAAATACCCAGCTGTATAAATGAATCAAACATAAAACAAAACATAATCTGTGTAAGCCACTCTGGGTTAAGAGTGTCTGTTAAATACTGTTTCTGACAACATTTGGGTGTTTCAAAAGCATTCCAGAGGCGTATTCTGAAGCCGGTCGCTAATGCTCCAACATGCTAGCGGCTTTTGAATACCGATGCAGGGCTGCCGGCATTGCCGGCATGTTTATTCATTTTCGATTTCTTTTTGAGCGCCTCAAATGAAACGTGTCCATCTAAGATCTGCGCAACAAGCCCGAACGAACGTTTCCTCATTTCAAGCACTTGAATCGCTGAATTATTTCCTGAATCTTTATGTCATCTTCTGTTTTTTTTTTTTGTCCCGGCCCGAGCGACTTCTCGCGACGTTAACCCCAGACAAAGAAGGGGGGGAAGAGACGGAAGGAACGGAGCGCACCCGTTGTTTTTCGGCTCTGAGTGAAACGTCGTGTTTTTGGTATCTGGCCAGTGGCGCGTGAAGATAAAACGCGCTTTCGTTCTTCCGGCCGGAGTTAATGAATCTGTCCATCCCTGCCCCGCTGCCGCGGTTACGGAATCCGCGGCAACCCCGATCGATGCCGGCCTGACCCCTCTCTCTCTCCGCCGGCCTCAGCCAATCAGTGTCAGACGATGACATGTCTTAAGGTACATCCTTCTTTCAAAGCCGGTAATTTCGCCACCTCTGAACTCTTAATCAAAGCTTGACTGCACCTGAACTGCCCCCCCCCCCCCCCCAACACCCCCCCCCCACACCCTCACAGCAAAACGGCAAACGCATGACTGAAGGTTCCCTTACCCCTCCGCCCCCCCCGCGCCTGGCCCTTCCCAGCAGCCCCTGCAGGACAGGCGGGCGGTGTGAGTTAACGAGGCGCAGCTCGCTCCTCAAGGGCCTGAGGGACTGGGCCGGGGTTGGGCCACCCCGCTCTCACGGGCGCGATCCTGTGCCGAAAAAGAGCCCCGCGTGTGTCGTCCCGCGCCATCCAAGTGCTCCGTGCGAACCCGGGGGGGGGGGGGGGGGGGCGGGGGGGGGGTAGCAGGGAGTCGGGTCAGCGACTTCCAGATGTGTGACATCCACACTACTGCCCTACACGGAAACGCCCAAGAGTATTTCACCAGCTGTCACTCATGCGAGGAGCGTGTCCTTTTATGGGCGGAGCTTCCTGTATGAAGGCAACAGCCCCATGTCCGTAGGGTACCCTCACACAAGGATTTAACCATAACATAAACACGTAATAAAGGAAGCGTTATTTCTCTCATATCTTAACAATGCTGCAGTGTTTCAGGGTGAAAGCACGATGAGTGCTATTAGGGCGAAGAGTGACACAACCATGTACCCTTTACTTCGTGCTCAAAGGTAACGATGGCCTCCTTATTCAGAAAACAGGCGTCTCTTCTGCACTTATTTCAGTAAGTATTACCGAGACAGTATTAGAAGCTTCTTAAAATACGCTGTTTCACAATGAAGCCGACTTGAATCGCCAATTCAAAGCTTAAGTTCTCTTCATAAAAAAAAGAGTAGGTGGAAAGAGACAGGCCAGCCTTGGCTGCAAAAAAGAGAGCAGAGAAGAAAACAGCAGCTCCCCGAATCCAAATCCCCATTATTTTCACGTAGCCCCAGCCACACGAGCAAGGCCAGAGTCGTTTCTTTTACCTAGCGCTGTCTGTGCCTTTGATGACATTCAAAACCCAAACTCCGAGGCTAAGCGTTAGCATTCTCCGCAGTACCGCTGCATAACAAGTGAGCTGGGGGAAAAAAAAAAAAAAACTAACATTGAAAGCGTTCCAGGGGACACATTTAAATGCGGAGCCACAGTCGGGTGTTCCGCGCACGGGGGCACAAGCCACAACGGCAAACCGCAGAACCTAAAAAAAAAATAATAAAAATAAATAAATAAATAAATAAATAAATAAATAAATAGATTTTTTTTTTTTTTAAATCTACTTCTGCAGTAGCCGCGCGTTTGCAAAAAGGTCTGCGGCGATTATTCAAATTGGCGCGTTTGCGATTATTACAGTAATCAGCGCACAGCGGCCGCGTTTGAGCACCCTTCCGCGAAGCGAAGCTGAACTGGGTAGAGCCGACAGGGGCCTCGGCCCCGCGGTCTATCTGCCGTCGCGCCGCGGAGCTGTTCTTAGGCGCGGGGGCCAGATAAGTTTCATTAATTGATAATTATGCAACCCCCCTTAAAAAAAACGAGAGATTGTAAGCATTACAAAATGTGCCTATTTTAAAGGAAGATAAGCCGCCGCCCAACCCCGCCCCCCCCTTCAAAAAAATGGTTCCCCCCCGCCACCACAAAGAAGAAGATTTGGGTACGGAACAACAATTTTTGATTTTCCGCGGCGAGAGGGCCAAAAAAAAAAAAATGTAGTTGTGAAGCAAACATTAAAGTTTGTCTGCCACAGCACTTTTCAAAGGGGCAGAAGGAAGGTTCCAGACAGATCACACACAAACACTTTCTCAGAGACACGAATCTGTCTGCAGTCTGCGGAATGACAGCGTACAATCGGCATTTCTCTGCTTTGAAGAGCCTGACGTCTGACTGAGAGACGGAGCCTGTGGAGAGCTACAGTTAGCCCTGAAGGTTTTCCCTTTGCCGAATCTTGTCTTCCGCTGGTATGTTATTCAGGAAGCAGGATTTCACGCTTGCATCACAAGGGACAGGAATTACAATGGGAATAGTAAAACAGAAGTCCACAGGCAGATCGTTTCCCTGTTTTTATTTACGAGTTTATGCTCTGGGTGCAGTACTGCTATCTGAACACTAGGGAACCAATGGAAACTTCTCTGCGATACCATTGAGTGCTGCTGTCTTCCCAAGCCACGCCACAAGATTCTGTTGTCCGTCCCAGGATATTTAAGGAAGTTTGGTTCATTAACAAGTAAGCTCCTTGCAACTAGTTCTATCAACAGCCAAACATAACAGATTTTTTTTTTTTTTTTAAGCCAGTCATAAAGCACAAGAGGCATAGTTTCACGATGACAAGGTAAAACCAGCACTCTCGTCAGGCAAAGCTCATCCGTTTACTGTGAGCGGCACCCTGGCCCTGAACGCACATTCTTCATCGCAGACTGCGAGCTCGGTAATCAGCTCGCTCTTTCACATAAGATCTTCCACTTATTCATGCAGCACTAAGGCCATTTATAATGCCAGGAAGAGGGGGGGGGGGGAAAAAAAACATAGAACTCATGACTGCTGATCTACGCTCCTGACACAGACCCAGAGAGAAGTCATTAAGACCCAGAACGCTTGGCTATCTTTCAATCTAAATATATTACTATGATCTTTTTTTTTAAAATTTATTTATTTATTCTTACAGTCAGCACAAATAACTATTAAGCACTACTGAATAGGTCCTGCTTTCTCCTTATCCTTCGAGCGACCTGCACACCCGGCTCTCTGTGTCACAGAAAATGTCTTCTCGTTGTTGCCGAGCGAAGAACGCAAAAGCAAAAAAGTAGAACCGTTTTCAAAAAAAAAAACCGTCTGTTTCAAGCGACCCCCGCCCCTGGCCGTGATTCCCTCAGCTGCATTTTATCAGACGGCCCGCCCTGAGACCGTCGCTGTAAACAGCGTTTGTAAACGCATTAAGGGCGGCTAATGCCAGAGAGTCCAGGAAGCTAATTAACTCTACTGTTCTATTAAATGTCTCTGGTTTCCTGTTTATGAATTTGATCACCACCCCCCCTCCCTCCCCCCCCTCCCCCCCAAACACACTCCCATGCCACCCCCACCCACATTGCTCATGCTCAGCCTCTGCTCATTTTGGGCTCTCTTTTACACCCGGCGCAAAGCGACACCAAGCGCGGCCCATGTGTCTTTGCTAGTTTCAGACCGACGCAGTTGTCATTTTCCCCGTCCAGCGCCCACATGGTTTGAATAGCAAATGTACTTGGCCATGGGCGTGCTGGTCTTAAAATGAGGTGTGGTCAGGCGCATTGTTGGCGCGTTGCTATCTTGAGGCAGCGGAAAGCGATTGTGCGATTGGCCAACAAAAACCTGGTCTTAAGTCAATGGCGCAGTATGTTACTGTTATTTTAAAGCGTTCTTTCCTATTACTTGGCAAATCCGCCATTATAATAGCAATCCGCCAAGGTGCAAGCGCACCTGGCTTTTAAAGGGAATGGGAGATGACACTCTGATTGGTTTATTTCATGTTATGGCCAAAACACACCTATGATTAATTAAGAGACAAAGTGCAATCCCTTTGAACCATGCGCCTTACTTTGCGCTCAGATTATCCGCCGTTAAACTAGCAAAAGTGGATTTGGACACGCCCTAAATGCACTTGCGCCATGCGCTTTAGACCGTGCGCTTAGATCGTTAAAATATCGCCCTTTGTCTTTCTGTCCATTTCTTAATTTTGGCACGCAGGTGCACAACAGCCAACACACTTCTGTATCCTACAATGGACGTATCCCACAAAAAAAATATTGAGTTTTTCCTCCTGTACAAATTGTAAATAATTCCTCAGTGGAACATTCCCTATGTGGTGTGCACTTGTGTTTGGCCTGCTTTTGACTCCACAGAGTTGATTTAATGACTGATTGTGGCCTGGAGATACAGGAATGCAGGAAGGATACAGGAAGCATCTACCGCTCTGAAAGAAATTATGAGATCATCCCTTTTTTTTTTTGAAGTATCAGCAAATATTCCTAAACCATGCATTGTTATTTTATTATCTATTTTTGGGCATAAACTTTTTGATATACGCTGTGTATTTTTTCGAATTTTGGCAAGTTGTCATTTTCTGCAAATTGAATGCCCTGAATGACATGGTTTTAGTTTGGAATTAAAATCAAATGTGAAAATCAAAAAAAAGTTAGATTTTACACAGACACATACCCATAAACTGAGAAACTGAAAATTTGATGTGGTCTCATTTTCTCCCCAGAGCTGCGTCTATGTTCTCACTGGAAAAGCACAGCTCTTCAAATATCATGGAATTTTAATTTTCTGGCCTGGGGTCCACTGCTCAAAGACTGGTGCCACTGACCGGAAAGACAAGGGACTCCACACAACATCAGCAGTTAATCCTGGTTCTAACTCTGAAATGAATATTAATATCGATATCATAACATTGCCTGCACCTCTGCACGCCAGAAAACCCAAAAGGAAATGAGTCATAACATTCAGATGATAAAACTGCTCGTTCATAGAACACGAATAAAAGACGTATACTACACCAGCTTTTGTATACATATAGTCGCGGACGTTCCCCTATACTTCTGGGAATCAGATAAATATTTGCCATAGTAAAGACACATTCTTCTCGACAGCTTAAGCAAACTGCCTCATACATGAATGAGTTCGTTACATTTACAAAGTTTTTATTATTATTCATGTTTCCCAACGTGTCAGCTCAAAGATGGAGGAGGATCCCCCGGTTGTAGTCTTCCCCAAGAAAAAACCCACCAGCCTACTCCACAGCCGCCTCGTATTTGTATTTACTGTAGAAGATAGCCGGTTCGATAGGCTGCCGTCGCTTTAGCCCCGTTTATGTCAATCAATCAATTCAAGCCCTACTTTGACACCCACATCCACTGTGTTCGCAGAAGCGAGGTTCTCAAATCGGTGCCAATTTTCCAAATACATTCTAAATTCGGAGATTTTTGCTAATCCGTTATGAACTCCAGCGGATTCTAGCGCGCTACAACAGCGGGCATTCCGTGTCACATTACAACAGTGCCACACAATAACACGTTATACAGGTAGTCGCGAATATTAATGGGTTTAGAACAAATATAAATAAAGAATAAATAGGAAATCTTTGAGCGCGTTATTTTTTTATATACACACTATACGTAGCGCAGGCTATTCACTGCCGCTCTGATGTACAACTGTTCACACCAACATCGTAAAATTTCACCCGTGTCATTATACAGAGGTTAGCACCCCCTCGAGCCCATTAAATGATGCAAATATGCAGCAAATACCAACACCAACATACAAAATACAATGGACGACCCCCGACACAAGCGAACTTGGCTGAGCCTTCTGTCAAATGTTCGTTTTCACCAGACACGAAGGCAATTCAACATAACAGTTAAACCTAAGTAGAATGGAATTGCTTGACTCGTGGTAGAAAACGAGAATTACCTTCATGATTTTTTCGTTTAGTTCATAGGCTACATTTTTATTTGTGTATTTTATTTTATTAATTTGCCTATTTTAGGCCTATGTATTTATTTTTCGTGGCGTAAATCATATTTGATCACATCTGAAAACTTGCAGTAGGCTAATCCACGCGTGTAGAGCAGAACACGACATCGTTTCGTCCGGTGGGACACACGGTGATATTAACCACGTCCAGCAATTTCATAGGGAACCCGAACGACAAGAAAGAGCAAGGTGACTGATTTTCTGTCACCAAAATTCACAGGATCGGGACCGGTTTGCGGGCATGTGCCTCCACAGATAGACTAGGGTGCATTTTCTTCGCTCGCATGAGATAAGGTAACGATAAAAATTCGTAACTGACGAAATACAGTATGTGCGTTTTTATTTTTCCACGTAAAACTCCGTATGCCCACAAGATAAATACGCCTTAAAAGCGACTTGACCCTCAGTCTCCTTTCCGTTCCCCGTGCCAACTCACGGATCCACGTAGCTTTTGCATTTTTCTGGCTGTCCGTCTGGGCTCTTTACCAGAGAAGCACACTATGACTTTAACCCTTCAAGAATTACACTACAAAACACCTTCACCTACCTGTAATACAATTACGAAAAATTATACCGTACAACTTTGACTATTACTGACAGTTCAAGTGTTAAATAAAATCGTGTCCATAATCGTCGCAGTTGGCACCAAAATGTCATCATCCGACATAACTACACAGATCGGTTTGGTGTGTCCAAATTCTGAATGCAGTCAAGATATTTCTGGTGACAAGAGCAAACATATATATTTTATAAAAAGGGTGCTTACTTGTGTCGTCTCAACTCTCCCAGTTTGAACAGTGATGTAATATTCCTGGATTGGCAGGATAATTTTGGATCCAGTACACGGAAAACAGAATGCAGTTGTTTTTTTCTTCTTCTCCCGCGAGCAGATGCAGACGGTGCTAGCCCTGCCGTTCCACCTGCACCCCTGGAACCGAAGACACAGCATCAGCACCACACGGGAGCCCGCCCCAAAAACACGCCCCGTTTCGCCGATATTGGCTACTTTCAGCAAAAAATGGGCGGGGTTAGTGGAATAATTGTCCAATGCACACACACTGACTTAAAAATGCATAGCCCGCTCAATGGGACCGGATAACTGACGGCAATAATGGCCAATAAAAACTTCTCACAATCGGTGTTTTCCATTGCATACGGGGTGCGACAAACAGAATTAAACTGGCAAATTTCTTTTTTTTCCTGTTTTCTTATGAATATCATTTTTTACTTCTAGTGGGGCACGTCGGTGTTTATTGGTCAGTATATCCCAAGTTTAATATAGCTATAATATGGTTTTCTATGAATTTAAGACAATAATCTCAATTTGTCAATAATATCATGCTAATCACCATCCTGTCATAATACAAATTGCATATCCAGTCTTGTTCCTGAGAGAAAGAACGAATTGCTCAAAATTGTTCTTACATTCTATGGTTTTTCAGACATAAAATGTCAATAACCCAAAAATATTGTGGAAGATTTAAAAGTTAAAATGCTGGGAGACTTTCAACTTCGTCATGCAAGATATGCCATTTATATGGATATCTGTGACACCAAGATCTATCTCACACAAGCTTCACATGGGTGTGTGGCGTTAAGTTTACATTAAGTTCCATTAGACCAGAAAGATGCATGGTTGTTTTCTCATCCAACTCTTTTTCCCCCTTTGAAAATACACACCGTCCCCTTATTTTAAAATGGCCACAAATAAACAGCAGAGTAATTGCTAGTGAAAGCCTCCTTCAGGGACAGGAAAAAAATTGAAATACAATTAGCCACTGTGGTTCATGTTCATGTCTCTCTCTCTTTCTTATTACAACACAAATAATGAAGAATATTTTAACGAGGTCTATAATCGAGCTTCCTTGCGGTTACAGTAATCAGATGGTGCATGGTGTTTTGTATGCATCAAGACAGTTTCACAAAAGAGAGAAAACCCAATTTAGCAGAGAAAACCACTTCCAGTACATTATTGCATTAGATTCATTTAGCAGACAGTCTTGTCCACGGTGACATACAATGTGGGAGCAGCACGAGTGCATTCCCAGATCAGCAAAGAGTAAAGACGCAACAGCACTAAAAGCGTGCCAATGACTGCAGTACAGACTATAAATACATACAGACCACACCCATAACAACCTTAAGAATAGATGCAAAAACCCCCATTATAATGTAACCTAAAAACCATAAAAAATACCATAACCTGAATTAGTATGAAAGATGAGAGTACTACGGGTTGGGGGGGGGGGGGGCGTTGGAGAGGAACCAACATGTTTTCTTAATGAGCGATTCCTTCAGTCTGCATCAGAAGACTGCTGATGACTCAGATGTGCTGACCACACACAGTTCCACCACGATGGGGCTATTGTGTCTGGGGGGCGGGGGGGGGGGGGGGTGAACAGCAGGGAGGAAAGACTCTTATTTAAATGCTTATTTTATCCATCCGCGTCTCCCCGGTCCTCGCCTGACCCGGAAATCGATCAAGGTCCGCCATCTTTAAGGACGTTCTCTATACATGTCATTTTCCACAGGTGGTGTCGGGTGCGACAATCCCGCCAAGTATCCAAATGTGATGACGCACGCACGGGAACTTGCATTCCAAATGTGAAAGAGCAAGCACCTGAAATCCGCAAAAATGTCTTTAAAGTTAGGTTTGCTATGTTGCTCAAAATTACCCTGTCAGAGGCATCATTGCTTGTCTCTAGGCAGTCTTCTTTCTAAAAAAAATGTTGTACAAAAAATAAAGACTTATTGTGCTCCTAGTAATAGCTTCATTTCAAATGTAACTCTGGTATTTGGAATGTGAAAACAAACTTTTGTGACCACCAGTCTCCACAGATGTCATGCCAAACCCACCGAAACTGAAAAATTAAAGATAGCCATTTCAAACTTAGCATAATTGTCAATAAGCCAGACAATCACTGCACTCCCATGTCATGGGAAAACAAAACCTAACAACCAGTCCCTCTCAAAGCGCAAAACTACTTTTAGCCTATTGCTTCGGTCACATTACTGTAATATATTAAAAGGAAATTATTATTATTTTTTAAATAATCGCATAGTCCCAGCACAGCATATATTCTGAAGAAAAAAAAAAAAGAAGACACCGTTGATTTTAAAAACCATTTGAGCCAAAATGGCAGTTGGCCTGCCAGTTCCATAAGTCAATGGGATAATCAGGAATAATGAAGTCTAAACCTGGCAATGAAAGACAAATCTGCCCGACCACCAATTACGAAACGGTTCGTTTTTTTTTTTGTTCCGTCCACGGAAAAGAGGTAACCGCAGAGATTCGGGTCCGCTCGTTAGCGCTGCGGCGCTACCGTTCCGTGGCAGTTTGCCGTTTGAAGAGGAGAGTAGGGTGCCGCCTCGCGCTGCGCACGCTCGCAGCCCCGATACCAATCAGTGCTGAACGAGCGCCGCTGCTCGGTTCGGTTTTGTTTTTTTTTGGCTTCCGCTTTTTTAGCGTCAGCGTCGTCCTGAAAAGACGGATGAGTCACTCCCATTAATAAGCCTGCCCATCCTTTCTTGTACATTTCCCCAGTCATACATACACTATGTAGAAGAACGGTCCTCAGGGACTAAGATCAATTTTTAGCCCACAGAGATTAAGTCCTTCCCAGTATTTTGTTCCCATCGCCTGGACTTGCTGATTAACATAATTCTTCACAAAATGTGTAGGACTTGATAGAGTATTGAATGTCATTGGTGCTGTAAAATATAGCACGCTGGCTAACAACAGTATAAAGCTCAAGTGAATTGCTGTTCCACTAAAGATTTGCAAAAAGTTTCAAACCGTTAAGTGAACTGAAAATGGTTGTGATTAGAGACGGATCTATAAATTGTTTGTGCAGGGAAATATAAAATATTGAAGCTCCACCTCTGCTTGCGATGCTTTGATATGCTGTGGCTATTGTAAATTTGCATTTATAATCGAGAATCCGTCAATCCAAAAGCATAATGTTAAATGAAAGGTTACGTGAAAAATGAACATAATGACTCATTGTTTAAAATATTACCCCGCTGAGTTACCTCAGTCATAGAGTATATTCATCTTTTGTCCCCGCCCCATCTCGAATCGCCCATTTCCGTAGGCTAAGTCACCTGTTTATAGCCGCCATTTGCGCCGGACATTAAAAGAACTGGAGCAGATGCCATCTGGCTCCTCTCCCCCGCAGCCATTATTAAGATGATCTGGGAACGACCAGGAAGCCAAAAACAACTCGTTAATCCATTGCGGTGATTATTCAGTTTGATTAATTGTAATCACTCGCAGTCAAGTTGCTCGGGGACCTTGGGCTGGAGATCACAGGGTAGATTCAACTGGACTGAGACGCTGCCAAACGCCTCATCAATAAAAATGAGAAGAAAAATGGGGGGTAAAAATGTAGAGCGGGCTCAGGCTGGTAGCGGCTAGCCAAGGCACACAGTCGATGGGGGCTGTTCCTTTCATCTTCGCGTGTGATGCACATTTGAACGTAATTGGCCCTGGTGATCGACGAGCCGGCACGGAGACCAATCAACGGAGAGCGTACGACCGCGAGCGAAGAGGGAAGCTGAAGAGCCTTTATTGCAAGCGATGGAAAATTGCTCTCCCTCTTTTCCATGGCGAGCAAGTCAAAGATCACCACTAGCGCATGTCTTGAAGTGGGCCCCCTCAGAGCTGAGCTGAGGTGTCAGTAAACGGATGGGGACGCGTTCAGAAAATTGCATTTTTAGTGCACCCTTTTGGGTAATGCTGGCAGTTTATTCCTTATTGCACACAATAAAAGCAGCTGGGGTTCAGCTAGGATATTCAGAGCCACAAATTCAAAAAGGAGCAGAGTGGAGTACAGCGTTCGCTCAAAGAGCTACGGGTTCAAATCCTTAGTGCGATTACTTGGTCTGCAATACCAAGTTAGAAATGACAGCGGCCTAACCGTGATATAATTTTTTTAAGTCTAGGATTTGAGGTCCATATCCCAATATTGTGAGAGGCGGCATGGCATTTGGGCATGTCCCTGGACAGGCCCAAAAAATGTTTTCAGCAAGAGAGGGCTACTGAACTTTGGCAAAACTGGTTCCCCTGAACTTCTTTTGGGACAGGGATGGCCTTTCCAGTGCATTACATCATTGCGCCAGTTTTCTGGTTCACTGCCTCTCCAAAGCCAGTGCTTTGTTTAATACTGAGGTTCACTTCGAACTGGAACAGGAAAGGAAACTATTTGAAGCTTTAGTGTAAGAAAGTGAACAAGATGTTTCCCTCTCTCTCTCAATCTTCCTCTCTCTATCACTCTCTTTCTCACAGACGCTCTCATTTGAAGATTTGGAGACAAGGATTAGCAGCTTGTCTCCCCCCCCCCTTGTTTGACTGTTTAAGCAGAAATGTGATACAAATCTGCTCCTCGTGTGCAATTGCGTTCCACAGGGTTGCCAGATTTGGTACTGGCTTTCATCAAGACTGGGTGAATTGCCTCTGACTCTGCATCAGTTCTCAGGATTTCAGAGCACCTAATTGGGTTCTTAAAAGAATGAAGAAAATCCTTTTGTTCATTTCCCCTTCTCTATGAATACAGACGGAGCTGGGATAACACAATTCTAATCAAATTTCAAACCAAAATCATATTTTATAAATCCATTTAAATGACATTTTTTTATAAATCCCTCCCCCTCCTTTCCACCACTGCTTGGAGTGATGACCCCCACGCCCCGCCCCGCCCCGCCCCGCCCCGCCCCGCCCCAGCCAGCAGAAACAAGACCCACAGCCTACGTCAATGATCTTTTTTCCTACAGACCTGTGGGGTCTGCTGCCCTCTGATTTTTGCCTGGAAATCAGCAACCTGTTCAGACCCGAAGCAACCAGACGAGGCGAGTTAACCATGGAATCAGCCGTTTAATCGATCAGTGAATTTCTGCGCACCAACAAAAACCAGCAGACCCTCCAGGACCGTGCATGCCCCCTGGCCGAGGCTGCTAGAGTAGGACCCCCACCCCCCCCCCAAAAAAAAGCCCCACAGCATTGTGGGTGAAATGTGTTGCGCATGAAGAACCAGGCTGGGAGGAAAACAGCCAGAACGCTGTCGATTTACTCCCTGTCCGCGTTTGGCAGACACCCCTGCTTGTGACAGTGAAATCATACTCAAAGTCAAGGACTCTGGTGGGGCCCATCAATCAGAGCTGAATTGACAGGCGCTCGCATTGAAAAGTCCATCAAAAATTATATATATATATATATATATATATATATATATATATATATATATATATATATAGGTGAGCTTAGAAAATCTTCCAGAGCCAACGATGGCAATCTGAAGAATAAAAAAAGGACTCTCGATTTCAAGGACGGCATGTACAGCCGACAGAGAGAAGTGATTACAGGCGTAGCCGGGGAAACAGGCATGTTCAGATGCGTGTTCACGCGTGTTCAGCATATGGCATGTGCACATAGGAGGTTGCCTCATGTAGCATTGGCATTTATTTCCCCACTCAGTTCATTCGTGTTTGCACATTACGTTCGGGTCATTCGAACCTGTGACCTGGACTGACAGGCATTAAGGCAGTGATGACCAACCTTGTTGCCGGCTATCTACCATCCAGTACGTTTTCACTCCAATCCTAACAAAGCCACACCTCATTCAACAGGTAGAGATATTGTTGACCTGCTGATCAGTAGAGGCGGGTGTGCCAAATTAGGGTTGAAATGAAAACCAACAGGACGGTACATCTCCAGGAACAGGGTCGGTTACCACCGCATTAAGGGAATTTAGCAGATGCTCTTATCCAGAGCAGCTTACGCAGCTTTTCTCAGTTTCACACAGCATCAATTTATACAGCTGGATATTTCACTGGAGCAATTCAGATGAAGCGCCCTGGCACACAGGTACACCAGCAGTACCCTACCTGAAAATCAACCTGCACCCTCTCCTGTAGGTTAGGGGCGTCCAATCGTATCCCAAAAAAAAAAAAAGCTGGTGGGAGTGCAGGCTTTTGTTTCAGCCCAGCAGCAAGACACCTGATTCTACTTACCAATGTCTTGATTAAGTACCATGATTGGTTAATTAGTTGAAGCTGGTGTCATAGTGTTGTAGTGGGGGGTAACAGTGGGACTGACTACCCAGGGCCCAAATGGGGGGGAGGGTCTTCGAAAAGCCTGGAATGAAGCGTGAGAGACACGGATCAAGACAGGAAGGCGGGGGCCCACATACTGCTTATGTGTAGGGCCCAGAATTGTGTGCTTACACCCCTGCCTGCACCCACACCGGCCCTTTGCGAGTAAGACCGGACACCCTTTCTGTAGGCCACAAACCCAGTTCCCTAACCATTACTACGGAGGTGGGCATTCGAGGGCCGAATCCGTTTCTGGTTTTCATGCCAACTTCCGGCCTTAATTACTTAATTAGCCCTGACATTTTACGCCCACTGACATTTTAGCTACATTCCTTGACGAGTGCGTGAATGACAGCTGAAAACTGTCTTTTGTGTCCCCGCATGAAACGTTTCGTTGTGATCAAACCGAACAGCGAACCAGTGTTGGCGTTTACAGCCAATTAGCTCATGTAGCCAGGGTAATTGGTGGAGAGAAAAAATAAAACCCCCAGCATAACACAGGTCCCCCAGGACTGGAATAGCCCACCCCTGCATTACACCACACTGCCCCTTGCCTCCTGCACTCTGGTTTTCCTTCCAGCTGAACTCTCAATTAGCCGGATTTGATTGAGCTGTTGCTAATTAAATCAACGTCCCAGACTGACATCGTCTGGCAGGTACTGTACGCGCGGCCTCTTCTGTGAAAGGAATGCGCCGTGCGGTTGCCTTGTTTTCGCGGAATAAACTTAATTCTAGTTGATTTTTGTCCATTAAAAATAGTCATACAGATTAGTATTCAACTTAATTAAGATTAACTAGTTGTTCAATGAACTGTTTTAGGACCCAAAACAATTAATTGAAGAACTAATTAAGCCTAATGGGGACAGATGCCCGAAAATTCTTTAAGGGCCAGATAAGAAAGAAAAAATGTATTGTTTCTTTTCGTTTCAGCACACACACACACCACTGACTAAAATAATTATGTTAAAGCATAATTATCTTAAGGACTTAAAGCAGGTAACTATCATGGGCATCAATCCCAGGTCACTGTTCAGTTAACAACCTAATCAAACCCTGTTAATTACGAGCAGTTGCTACAAACAAGGCATTCCCCCGTACACAGCTGAATGTCCACAACATGCTTACGTTTAACTATTGCCACAGGGATGGAAATACCCATGTTCAAATATTTGTGAAAATGGATTTGTCCAATTTGCCCAGAATCAATATGCTCGCCTATGGCAGGCCAATGCAGTGAACATTCTTCAGCCCTCTAGTGCAGTGGAACTAAACCGTGTTCCAGGAGACCTACCTTTTCATTTCAGACCTAATTTGGCACACTGCCTCTACTAATGAGCAGGTCAAGAAGATCTCTAGCTGTTGAATGAGGTGTGGTTTGTTAGGGTTATAGCGAAAGCCTATAGGACGGCAGATCTCCAGGAACAGGGTCGATTACCACTGCTCTAGTGAGATTCTTGGGACATTTCTCTCGAACTAAGCGCTTGCTATTATTTCTGTGGCACATACAGCAAACAGACTTGGCAGGGTCACACTTAATTAGGCGGCCAGGGAAAGCACCCAGTTGGATGCAAAGCGTTTTTATGACTCAATCTTGGTTGGGGAAACGCGTACCTTGAGGTTCACTATCAAGTAATGAGACACTCTTGGGAGCTCAATAAAATGCTTGAAACTAGTACAGGCGGAGTCCTACAGTCCACACACCCCTTGTTTGATTCTGGACTACACCCTTAGCCAACAAGAAGAAACAAGACAGTGTGAAAAAAACAGGACAGTGCTGACATGGTCCCACCAGTGGTTGGGTTAAGGCAGTGCTGCCCAACCCTGTTCCTGGGACATCTACGGCCCTGTACGTTTTAATTGCAACCCCAATTTGGCACATGTGCCTCGACCAATCAGCATGCCAATGAGATCTCTAGCTGTTGAATGAGGTGTGCTTGGTTTGAGCTAAAGTGAAAACCTACAGGACGGTAGATCTCCGGGAACAGGGTTGAGCAGCCCTGGGTTATGATTTTCCTGGGTGGGTGGTTTAGAAAGTGGGAAATGACCAAATTCTATTCTGATGATATGCAGAATCTGATTCTAAAGCCAGAGAGGCTGAGAAATGGAGAGAAAAAAATCATTAAAACTGACTGTTTACTGAAGAATCAAATGCAATTCTAAGCTCTAATTTGATAAATGCAGAGGTACTGAGCCAATGTTTCACTGAAGGGCCCAGGGTGCCTAAACCAATGGAGGACTATAGATTTAACTGCACAAGTTTATCAATCGGATGTTTGATGCCGTACCTACCCTGGTTCTAAGCAAACCCAGACCGAATGTATTCGGTGGCTTTTTATTTTAAATTGCACCCTTGGGTCATACTTGATCCCTGTTTTACATGTACATTTTCCACTTGTTCTGACATTACAATGTGATTTTATATTCTCGACATCTAAGGATGTGAATCTGATAAGCTTCTGCTCATGAGTAATTCATTTCACTGTTTGGGGCTCTTATTGCGTTTTTTTTTTTTTTTTTACTCTGTTGCACTAATTAAATTCAACTGAATTGAAGTGTTCATATGCAGGCTACCCTGCGGAGGACCCCATCCAGCTCTGTTCATCTCTGAAACGAGAGAAATCAACTGTGCAGTGTAATCAAACAAAAGGGGAATTGTAAACCACACGCGGTATTTATAATATCATCGTCGTCCATATTTTCATTTCATTAGACCGGCATAATAACGGCGAAGCCGGCGCGCGGGCAGATCTCATTTCCATACGTTCAGCGCGGATTCTCATTTCTCCGGATATTGACTCGTTCGTTATTCTATTTTCCCATTGCTACGGCGACTCGGTTTGCGGTGATAGGTTCAGATCGCGTTACACCTTCCGATACTTTGCTCAGACTGAACTTGCAGAACTTTAGCTGCATAGACAAGCGAAGCTCCTGTAAACTCCCCATCCAAGTAAAAAATAAATAAATAAATGTTTACAAAGCAGGCTTGTTTCCACCAGCTATGCTAATTTCCTTTGCTAAGACAGACTGTATGTACTCCACGGTTTCTCTTTACTTGACCAAGTGCTGCACACAGCTTTCTTAGGGCTCAGCGTTTC
This sequence comes from Anguilla anguilla, assembly GCF_013347855.1. Lineage (NCBI taxonomy): Eukaryota > Metazoa > Chordata > Actinopteri > Anguilliformes > Anguillidae > Anguilla > Anguilla anguilla. Next base: position 7,112,825 of record NC_049203.1, read on the forward strand.
AATGGAAATTTTTGCGAAAGAATAAGTGCAGACACACTGAAAAGTTAATCGTGGTAGGTCCACAGTCAAAACGTCACATTGGAGAATCCGTGATATAACTTCTTAGGAGCATAAATAAGTGTTTGTTTTCACAATGGGAACATTACCCAATTTATGTAAGGCTCCTTGAATGGTGGTTGTAACTGCAGAATGCTACGTGGTACTGAATATCTGCCAAATACTTATACAGCATCACCCAACTGTAATATAGGCTACTACAGATTTGAAATATGGAATTTATGGAGCCTATATTATATCAATTAATGATATTTGTCGGCTCCCATTGGCTGAAGCCGATTCAGATAATGCCCTGTTTTACTTGTGAACTGAAAGTTCCCACATTCATGGAATAAGCTGATGAGCACAGACATGAAGTTATAAAGGAATAATACAAAAATGTTATTTGTACAACAAAACATTTCAACATGTTGAGCTGTGTCTGTGTAGCTTAGCTTAGGAGTTCAGCTGGTAAAATGATTATTAATTATTCAAAATATAAATTAGTAAAAGAGGTTCTGTACGAGTAGGCTACTTTAAATATAAAATAATAAAACATCAAAATGTTATTTTAAGAAAATATTTAAACGATGGAAACATTTTCTTCCCTCACCCTGAACTAGGTGGTTAAAACTAATAAGTTTAGATTTCTCAGTAAAAGCCCACCTGCTCACACCACTGTCAAAAAATCTCTCGCTCTATCGGCATTTGTTTTTGAGAAGATGCCACAAATTCAATACCAGGGAAGGGGGGAGGGAGGCGGTTCTTAATTGCCACCATGACTTTGCGAGCAGTCTGGGTGGGCACTGCCAGTCTGCAGCCTCTGCTGCTGCTGCTGCTGCTGCTATCGCTGCTATCTGCTCATTGTTGCTACAGTGACAAGGGACACAGATACTACTGTGGTTTTTGTTTTTTTCCCCCTCTCCCTATAATCCTTCGAGATCAAGAGCATCGGGGTTGGAAAACAAAGGTGCTGTTGAGCCCAGGAAGTAAATACAGAGCTCTCACTTCAGTGAGATAATGTTAAAGATGAGTTGTAAATAAAAATTTTGTTCCCTTACAGAGAGAGAGAGATTAAAGTATATCTCTCTCTCTCTCTGCAATAGAACTATTGGAGAAAAGAGAATACAGTCTGACTACCAACTTCATAATGAAAGGAGAACAGAAGGCAATTACTTTACACACGCGCGCGTTTCGGTAACGACCTTAGTAACGCCATATTTATCGCATTTTTGTTTAAAAAATTAAGCTAAACGGAGCGAATGGTAATTTAAGTAACGGTTATTCCTTACCGTTGTACACGCGCCAGAAGACAGACATTATCAATCTTTAACGGACATAAACAGGAAGCACAAAGTAATCAATGAACATCACCGTCGGTAAAAGCTGTTTTATGGGTATATCAAAGATGTGTAGGCCTATTCCACTCGCAGTGATTTTAGAGACAAAAATAATAAGTACAAAGCCTTACTTCGGTAAAGTTAGCCTTTTTTCTTTTTTCCTTCTTCCTTCCATAGGTAATTCCCAGCTTTTTTGCTTCTTTTTTTTTTTTTTTTTTTTTTGAAAGATTGCCCTTCCGGAGCACGTGCCATTTTCAAATGGAATTAGCACGTGCAAAATTCCCCTGAGATTGACGTTTATTTGGAATACTAGTATTGTAGAATGGTATGGGAAGTATGGGCACCATCTCTGCAATAATGTAAAATGTATTGAAACACCACAGACAATGATTCATTCTCAGATTTAAAAAAAAAAAAAATCTAAATGATGATTTGATCAAGCAAATCGATTCTGATTGTTTGTCATATATAAAACTGAAAACTCCCACCTCTGCGTTTAGTAGCACCCGTGTTACCAGCTACTCAATTAAAACATATAATTTCACACTTCGGGTTTGCAAGCCTCTGTCAAAATGCCTGTGTTTACAGTGCACTGACGGCAATGTGAAGTCCTCCACGGAGCTCCCACAGGTGTTTCCTCAGAAATTAAGTGTTTTGCATCTGTGTCTGCTTCTGTCAACAGTCCTCTGTGTCACTCGTTACCCTGCTGAGCGATATTTCCCACCCTGACAGATGTTTGCCTGGGTAGCTGTCATTATGTGGGACTACACAATTATGCTGGGATATTTACTGAAGCTATTAAGGTTAAGGGCCTCGCTCATGGGTACGATAATAGAGAGTCACGTGGGAATTTAACCTACAAAAAACACTGGCTCACAAGGTTGCAGCCCTCTCTGCTGAAACCACGAGTTTACTTAGTGTCCCTTTTATTGCACAGCTGGATATACTTTAGAAATCCATATTTGGTACACTGGTCAAAGGTGTGGTGGCAGTGTCCCACCTAGTAATCAAACCTGAAACCTCTGTGTTAAGAGTTCAAATCCCCAACCGTTTTGGTACATTCAGAATTCATTAATACTTTAATTCATTTTTCCACAAAAGGTTCCTAGTTCCGGGGTAAAGTTCCTGCGGTGGAAACACGGCTATTCATTCATTCATTTTAATTTTCACATACAGGCCCTTTCGTTGAGATTCTTTCACCAGTTCTGTCTGGTGAAGGTCTCCATTTCTGATCCCCAGGAACAGGCAGACGCTGAAACATTTGAATGTGGAGGTTGGACATCCATGAAAGGTTCCATATTTTGTGTGCTTGTAATGACCTGGAAAAGGGTATAGTTACATGTGAAAATGACTGCAGTGTATTTGAGTAGTGCTTTGTAATATTGACACAAAAGCAAAAGCAGTCATGATACTGTATACACATGCACAAAGACACCCACCCACACATGTACAGAGTCTCACGCACATACACAGGCACACACACACACACACAGACACACACACATAAGTATTTCTTTCTCCAGGCTTATGTTTAATGCTGTTTCATCTCCCTCTGTTCCGTTAGTTTTGATGTGATGAAAACATATAAACAAGTAGAAGGGTTGTGTGTTCTAAACAGGTAATTCATTTTTTCTCCTACATAATAACGTTTCAAGGGAAGACTTGGAAACAATACACAATAAAACAGACACCAGGCATTTCATTTTATTTTTTTCAGATTTTTTCTTTTGTTTCACCTTCACATAGTAGGTTGGTAGCTAATATCTCTGCCTGCTGACCAAAGCTCCCTGCCCGATTTCAGCACTATTTCTTGCCAAACTCAGGCAATGTGGTGCTAGTTTGCTTCATCATGCATAAGAATTAATTGGCACTGACTGTGAAATATGCAGAAGGCTGAAACCACCAGCCACCTGAGGGGGATCACTGTAGGCGCTTCTGTTGCCCTGTATAGCGGACCAGTAGTGTAGCCGCCTGGGGGCATCCTTGGCTCAAGGTCTATATCTATTTAGCTCAGCCGCGAATCCTTTGACCGTCAATTTATGCGCTGTTCGAAATGCGGGGAGCCATGGGTAGCCGTCCTCGCGGCTAATCCGCGCTGCGTTCGCAGATGGGAGTATAAAAAGGCAGGCCCGAGCTGCGCTCCAGTCCCCGCTTTGGCGCGGTGAAGGGGTTCGCATCAAAGGAGCGGCGACAGCGACAGGTGAAACCTTTTTACCTTAGCGGTCCTCGCGTGACGCCTCTTAACGCCGAGAACAGTCGGCGCAGCAGGCGCTCGGTTACGGGGGTAGCCTTGGCGGCGATCTGCTCTTTTCTTGTTTGAAGGACGGTCACAGGGGGGGTGGGCAAGGTATTATTTTATTTAAGAAATTGGCCTTGTAACCTAAAGGTCACAGGGCCTAAGGTGGCACCCTTCAGCATGGCACTTACTCTAAATCGATTCGGTGTATGTGCATAGGTTAAGAGCATCTGCTAAATGCACGTGAACTGAAAGTAAAAGCAAAGTTGTGTGCCTCCTGGAGGATTCCCCCACTGAAACTTTAAAACTGTTTTTACATATATAATGTACTGTTAGAAATAATATATTAAACCCTTTTAAACTTATGGTAGGGGTCCCCTGGTTGCCTGGGAGGGAGTCTCTGGACCAGAAAACCCCTGCTCTGTACAACTGTGTGAGACAAACCAAATCATAGTATATGTGGACATTGCATGCACACACGCACACACACACACACATTTACACTACCACATTCAAGTATATACCACCCATGCAGATGATTAAATTTTCCTTGAGGATACCTTCTTCTCAAGTTCAGGATTTATACTATATATGCGCACGGTGACCAGACAGCCTGCTCACACCTACTCAAAGTACAGAACAAAAATACAGACAAGGAGAGAACAGGAACTGATGAAAATATTAAGCAAGAAGAGTGCAACAACTGAGATTTTGCCTCATTATAAAATCACTTTTGCATGGCTGAGTCACAAATATATATACTGTATAATTCTTTATAGAGGCACTTGGAAATTTACCTTGAATTGACTAATGCGTCTCTTCCTACTGGCGGCAGCAACCATTTTAAAGAGATGATGGACACGTACGTTTGCCAAAAAAAAAAGAAAAAGCAATCTCAGAAACAACAAAGGCACCCGGCCCATAGCTGGCATTAACGACTTCCTGTGCGCACTGAAACGGCTCCCTCTTTCACAATCCTATCACCATCAGTTCCACTCTGCTGCCCCAGCGTCGCATCCCCCACACTCTCTCAGGGCTGTATTAGCAGAAGAAAAAAAAAATCTCTGCTGAGAAATATGGAGATATCAACGCAGTAATGCATCCAGGTCTACTGTAATGTCAGAGGAAGGGTACAGGGAGCTCTTAAATGGACCAGCAAGATGCCGGCTGCCGGGTCTGGGTGGCGCATCCTGTTAAGGCCCTGTTACAGTGTGTGGATGGGCCCCATGGTCTGGTATCTGTTAAGGCACTGTTGCAGTGTGTGGTCTGATATTACTTAAGGTATCAACTGATACCATAACCCACAGTCTGGTATCAGTCAAAGCACTATTGCAGTGTACAGATGGGCCCCATAGTCTGGTATCAGTTAAGGCTCTATTCCAGTGTGTGGTCTGATATCAGTTAAAGCAGTGTTCCAGTGTGTGGTCTGATATCAGTTAAATCAGTGTTCTGGTGTGTGGTCTGATATCAGTTAAAGCAGTGTTCCAGTGTGTGGTCTGATATCAGTTAAATCAGTGTTCTGGTGTGTGGTCTGATATCAGTTAAAGCAGTGTTCCAGTGTGTGGTCTGATATCAGTTAAAGCAGTGTTCCGGTGTGTGGTCTGATATCAGTTAAAGCAGTGTTCCAGTGTGTGGTCTGATATCAGTTAAATCAGTGTTCCAGTGTGTGGTCTGATATCAGTTAAAGCAGTGTTTCAGTGTGTATATAGGGCCCACACTGTGGTATCACTGACAGTGGCCAGCAGACCCACAGAGACATTCGTCCAGGCAGGGGGGGATTCAGCTGGCCGGGATGACTGGGTCTGATTGCTCAGGAGTGGCCCCCGCTGGTCAGTCCAGCATCCGCAGTCTGCTTAGTCAGGCCGCACATGGAGCGTCTTCCTCTTCCTCTCCTTTCATCACTGTGTTAAGCTCAGTTTGTGACCTGCCGTGGCGGAAAAAGAAGCAGCGGCCTGACTTCTCCTGTTCCAGGGGAGAGCATTCGCTTGTCTGCACAGTTCCGAATTGCTACCAGAGACTGCAGGAACTGGTGAAAACGACTGAACATTTCAAACAGAGATGGGGAAAAAGGCATTAAGCAGAGCTGGTGGTGTGGGGTACAGACCTGAGATGGGGCAGTTCTGTTTGATCTGCAGTGGACTGGTCATGCCTGGGGGGGAAGGGGGGGCTGTTGCATGGTGTGGGGGGGGGGGGGGGTCGGTTGGCAGAAGATTGAAGGAGGGAGGGTTAATCCACAGGACCGTATCTCGCTCATGCTCCACACACATGTGCACAGCGCCTCCAGGCCTGGCTTGGGAAGAGGATCACAGGACCCAGAGGATTATGGGACATGTCCTGGAACACCCTGACACCACCGTTCCCCCCCGTCCCCCACCACCACCCAGCGGCTTCGTCTCTTTCTCCTGCCCTGGTCCCAGCCTCTCATTGCAGTCAAGATGGGAGCTTGTCATTCACACTACTGGTGTCCAAGGTTGCAGGTTAGGCTTTTTGTGAGATTTATGAGGCATCAAACCACAGTGAAGAGGATTTCAATTATTATTTCTTTTTTTTCTTTTTTTTTTACTGTTATAATGAAATCGGCTTTGGCCTTAAACATCGCGGCTTAAATACAAATTGATCCTTTGTTATGAGCCCAGTAATGAAATCTTCTCTCGCGGAGATACTCTCACTGGATCAATTTAGTGACCGCGGAAAGGACAAATTAATTGCTTGCGTAAAAACATAAATGAATAAATTAAAACAAAGCCAGAGTTCAGTGTGATGTCTGCATGCGGGCCTTGTGTATTAATCCGCACGTACTTCAAGTTGAACACAGCAATGGCTCGTAATTAGACCTCTGTACCCAGGCAATGGAAGCATCAGGCATTGGTCATGTACAAGGTGGGGGCTGCAAACAGTGGAGATGTCCTCCAAAGTCTTCCACATCTCACGCCAAACATCCACCCCAAGAACAGAGGGCCGTTAGCTAGATCTGATACCTGTGCGTGTGTTTTTGGTGCATGGGCAGATGCTCAAGGCTATGATGCTGTGCTCGCCAATGAGCACGCGCTTATTTTTACAGTGGGGCAGGGGGGGAGGTGGGCCTGCATCCTTTCCCCCATGCCCCCCAGCTCTCTTCTAACCCTCCCCACCCCCCACCCCCCCTGGGGGCAACACAAATGAAAGTAGGACATTTCCATTTTGGCACAACCCGGTAGATCCAGACCATACCCAACCCCCCCACCCCCCCACCCCCCCGGGGCCACCTTACAAACGGATGTATTATTGAGAGTTGCATTTTCGAGCAACAAAATGTTCCTGTCAAAACAGCCCTCTGGTCCGGCTGGGCCGCTGGTAAGAGGATATCTTTCTGCGCCTCTCAGGGGAAATTGATATGAAATTTGAGGCACTTTTTCATCCTCTTTAATTTCCTCCTCTGCAAAAGGGGGGGAGGGGGGGACGTTACGGGTGAGAATATTTGTCTTGTGTGCATAAGGGACTGGAAAGAGATCAGCAGCTGGTTTTTTTTTCCATTTTTGGTGAGCTCTGCTCAAAACCCCATGGACTGCGCAATGTGAAATCCGCGAGCACGCCGAACACGATCTCTGTACCACACCGTATCCGTTCCTCATCTCTGATTTGAGTCTAAAGCTAAGGATGATCTGACACGATAGGCAACGGGTTACCGGGCTGGCACGGCGTCGGCGTGCGTAGCGCTGTTGCCCTGCGGCAAGAAGGTCCTCGCTTCGAATCCCAGGCTTTTCACACGTATGCGCGTGAGAGTGATTGAGTGGTGTGTGAACTGAGATGGACTGGCAATCTGTCCACGATGTATTGCCCAATGCATGCTGGGCACCCCCTGCGACTCTGACCAAGAATAAGCGGGTTAGACAATGAATGGATGGAGGGTTAGTGTGAAACCAGGCAGTTGGAGGTTGGGTAAAAACAAACAATGTAATATTTAGATACTTAACCTGTACTGCTCCAGGAAACATTCAGAGAACACATGGATAACAGGTATGATAGAAAAAATCTATAATTTTTTGCTCCTTTGTGTTTTCCTGCATTTTGTATTTTAGTCCAACAAAGCATAACCAGGAATGGAATGCGTAACTCTGTGGTTGTGGGTTCGATTCGCAGTCGGGGCATTGCTGTTGTACTCATGGGCAAGATACTTGCATTTTTTTCAGAAAATACTCAGCTTTATAAGTGAGTACCATGGATAAGCAAAATGCCTAAAATGTAATGTAGCAGAAATATAGCATAACTGAAGAAATTAATTCATTTTCCTTGAAAAATGCATTTGCTTCTGTGAAATGTTTGTGAATTCCTATCTGACTTACACTTGTGGTCTTGTTCTGAAGACGTCAGTGTGGCAGTGGGCTTTCTTTCTTTTGAGTTCACTCAAAAATAATAGGCAGTGTTTAATCGCTCCAGGAATTGTGGGTGATGTAGTGTTTTGTTTCCCGCTTGGCCATCGCACTGGAGAAGCTGGAAGGCCGGTCGGTCACATATGGGTCAAGTGAGTCAAATAACCTGGGGGACTGGAGGGACATGGTCCTGCTTCAACTGACCTTTCCAGCACCCTGCAGCCCATCCCCCCCCACCCCCACCCCCAACCCCGAGTGGGGACAGGGTAGAGAACAGAACGGACAGGGTCAACGGCTTCCGGCACATTCTGTTACGCAAGCCTTTCCCCCCCCCCCCCCACCTCACCCCCAGCACATTCCGGAATACACGGGCCCGCCCCATCACAGGGTTCCGTGCTGCTTTCGCTGCAGGGAGATATTTCACGCGGAGAAAGCCGAAATATCACGGAAACAAAATGGCCGTTTAAAAAAGGACACACGTGGACGGCATTACTGCCCTTTGCCGCAGAGGGTCAATTTCAGCGTGCTTAGCCCGAGTTTAAGCCCTAGGTTTAAACCTTCCGGGACCACAGAACTGCATTACAGCTGGAACGGCTCTTCGAAAATCTGTGAAACAAGGATTAGCTGTTCCAGTTGTAATGCAGTTCTGTGGTACGGAGATTTAAACCCAAAGGTTTAAACTCCATCGCCAGCACACTGCTATTTTCCCAGATGGTTTGCACCAAGTCCTATGTATGCTATCTAGCCTCTATTTGTGGATAATAGTGTCTGACTTATGGGGAAATATACAGTATGTGAGGAGGACACATTTAGTTGCAGTGCTTCCTGTGTGAGCAGGTGGCTAATGTTTACAAGGCAACGTTTGCACATTGGCAATTAAAAGGGAAATGGTAGAAAGGGGTGGAGGCGAATTACGGAGAGCCACAACGTTAATATCGGACAAGAGAAAACGCCCACCAAGCGTTCACCGTGGAAAATAATTTCTTTGGCAATAATTCTCAGTGAAAATTCGCTTTCTGAGCCCGTCTCAAAGCGGGCCGACAGGAAGTTGAAAAGAGGAAAAACAACGACTGTCACTTTATGGCTTTTCGCTGCACGGCGCCACCTAAAGCTATGAGTACTCTAAACTAGTGAAGATTGATTCACAGTTTGTCACAGTCGCTTCTCCCCAGGCTGTTTCTGTGAAACGCTTGCATACATCTAGAGGAGCAGTTACTGCCATCCTCGCACTTACAATTACAATTTAACACACACACACATGCACACACCCACACACACACGTAGACATGTACATACACACAAACACACGGACACACACGCGCACATGTACGCACACACATGCACACACAAGCACGCACACATACATACATGCACACACACACACACACATAACAGAAAGTGCATGTGCGCTTTCTGTTGCTTTCATCTTATGGAAACCATAGAAGGGGAGTCCTCACACAGAGCCTTCTGGGAAATGAAGTTTGCCTGAGAAAATCCTTCCATTTCCACAGATTATTCTTTATTTATAGAGACAGGTGTGATGCAGGGACTGCACATGCATAATTGATTGCCTCTGGTCTAAGCCTTCCATTCCACCTGTGCGCTAGCACATGTCATATAAAAAATAGAGGACCTCAAAGGGCATTTCAACTGTCATTAGGCATCCAATAGCAACTTTCATTCTAATTATCCGTTTCAATACAATTTATTGCATCAGCAATAACTTTGTCGTAAGTTAATTTCCTTTAGGCCAGAGTTTAATCAGAAAGATTATAATTTTACCAACAAAAACAAACCCCACTTTGCTGAAGGGTATTGTGTATATTGTATATCTATGAACAGCAGGTAGAGACGAAACCCAGAATTGACCCTGAGGTTACCAGTACCCCCCTCCCTCTGCCCCCCTGCCCCCCCCCCCCCCCCCCCCCCCCAAAAAAGAGAAAAGCACAGGAAGCCAAAGGCACAGCAGGTGTTTGTGTGAACATGTGGTGTTTGCGTGTGCCTGACAGATGTGCGGTGGGGAGCCGCATCGGACTGACAGGAATCCCGCCTCACTCCCCCCCCCCCATGCCCCCCCCCCCCACCGCAGTGTCCACCCATCCCTCTCCCCGCCATCTGGAACCCGACAGCCCCAGCAAAGCTACACATATTAAGTCAGATTGAAACTTGTCTCTGGGGGGTGTGGAGGGGGTGGTACGGATGGGCGGGTGGGGCGGGGAGTGGGGGGGTGCAGCAGGTAATAGGTAATAAACGTAGCATTTACAACCAAGCTTTCCAAACTTGATCCTGGGGCCTCCCCATCTCTCTTTATGCTATGTTTATTATTTTATTTTTTCTAGCCAATGGCCATAGATCAGTAGGAACCTTTGGAAATGAGGAATGTGGGAATCTGAATTATTTATTTATTTCTTAAAACAGGTTGGGAAAAAAAAAACCTAACGAACAAACAAAAAAAATAATAAAACCAGGCAAACCGTGCAGGGTATGGCACGTTAACTCGCTGTGAATTTGCTTTGTCTCTGAACTCTCAGAAACACATATGGCTGTTCTGCTCATAATCTTCATCAACACATTACAGGCATTTAGCTGACGCTCTTAGCCAGAGCGACTTACACAACTTTTAAATAGCATTTTTACGTTGTATCCATTTATACAGCTGGATATATACTGAAGCAATTTCGGTTAAGTACCTTGCTCAAGGGTACAACGGCAGTGTCCTACCCGGGAATCGAACCTGCGACCTTTCGGTTACAAGCCCAGTTCCTTACCGCTGTGCTACACTCCGTCCTACACAAGACTCCGCTGCGATTTGTGATTCCACGTGATTCTTATCGCCAAAATCAGTCTATCATGCAAATGCAAAAACCCCTCACCAAAGGCATTATTTTCTGCAGAGCAGATAGTGGCAAATGAAAGCAATTAGTCGGCTAAAAACTGATCCGATAGATTAGCGAGTCCTAAAATTAACATTGCATGTTCATCCTCCATTGCATGCATATCTATTTCTGACAGTACACGGCCTTAAAGAGGGCAATTCTTTGTGACTATGAGAGTATTTAAAATCAATTAACAGGTCTGCACACTTGGGGAATTATAATTATATAATTACATTTGAACACCAGCGTCCACAGGGAGGCCTCGGGCCTGATTTCAGAAGCCAGCTAATACAGAATGCTGTTGCAATGTTGCTGCAATGTAGTGGCAATGTTATAACATTTACAAAACATTCTAGAAACCTTGTGAGAACGTTTTGCGTTAGCTGAGGAGCCCCTGATGTACAGGTCTCAGTGGCATCGAGGGTATTGTGGGGGTGGGGAGGGGGTTTGGGGGGGGGAACTTTTTTTGAAGGGAGGCAGGTATATTAGACACTGCTGTGTTATGATTATTAATCTCCTGAATATGATTAACCCAAAATAATAATGTGCAAATGTATGTATATATATATTTATATATATATATCTGTTTTCTTCAAATGTGTTTGTGTGTGTGTGTGTGCAAGTGTTCTAAGAACACATATTTTTTAGGAAAAATAAGAACATAAATGACAGTAAAATTATGGGACACAAAAGATTTTTTCTTTCCTAAAGAGAAAACACTAAAAAAAGAAAAGAAAAATCAATCTTATACATGGACTGTGAAATCGATGTTCTTGTAAGCGGAGAAATCTCTCTCTCTCTCTTGGGCTGTAGGAGATAAAACAGGGGAGTAAATCGCACGCGAGGAGATCGTATGGTTTGGCTCTGTCGCTGCGGAGAGTCATTGTTGCCGTAGCAGCTGTTTCCGTGAGTCCCTGTCGCTGGGAGCTTTCCTGCTCCAGGAAGCCCACCTGGCCTTTGGTGACACTTTCATTTCTGATTCAGAATGGGAGTGGGGGGGGGCTGTAATTGAGTAGGCACTAGGGGGGTGGGGGTTGTTGGGAAATGCTGCAGATTTTCGGGGCTGAGGGACAATTTTTATTTTTTCTTTCTTTTTTTTTTTCCCCTGAATGCTTTAATTGCATCACAATCCAGTGACACCGGTGCCTTGTGTGGAGCATATGTTTCTCCGCGTTGGAGATTTACTTCGGGGAAATCATCGGGGGAGAAAGCAAGATGACTTCCTGTAGCCCCAGCACCTGAAATGAGGATGCTAGCTCTCCGGAAGAGAGGCGGAGCTGCACTTTATCACTTCCGACATTAGGCATATTTTCCTCCCTACACAGTGGATGGATTTACAACTTTAATATCACTGGTGATTTTTTTTTTTAACTTATCTTCAACTATCTATCAATTTCTTTATTTCCTCCTATTTCCTGGCTGTGGCTTATTTTCCATTGCAACAGTCCGATGTGTATTTAATACATCAGAGATGTCACTGTATCGTGATTGGCCAGGAAATGTGGATTACGTCCATTGTCTTTCTCCGCAAAAATGAACGTGATTATGATATGCTGAAAATCCACGTGTTGTGCTGTCTGAATAATCAGAGCAGAGCTTCAAAGCATCCACCGTGATCTGTTGTTAAATTCAGACAGATGGTGGGCATGGTTCAGTCAATACATAGCGATGGCTGTGTGTCAATTAATCAGTGATAAACAAAATTGGTTGAGAAATAAAGAAACATTCATTTCTAAGACAAAGTTAAGGGGAAAAATTCAATTTAATATGAACAGTGTGTGGTGGTATTTGGATTCAGGGAAGAAGTGGAAATGAAATTTAAGAAATGCCTATAAACAAACAATGTCATGTTCAATTTTTTGTTTTATTACTCAAAAGGTAAAAACTGAAAATGTATTTCAATTTTTTTTTTTTTTTTAAAAGGAAGAAAAGCACCAGATGAAATAGGAAAAACAGACAGATTTGTCCTGAACCTTACCTAACAATTAAAAGTGCTGGGGAAAAAAATGTCAACTTGAATTTCATTGTAAGGCAAAGTTAAGAACAAACGCTGGTTGGATACAGACCACAGATTGTGGCTTATTTTGGAATTTTCTTCCATGTTGGAAGTTTAATAACATCGAAAAGAAAATTTTCCTGTATTAGTTCCATTGGCCCTCAGCTTTCTATAAATCCATATTTTACACAACATTCAAACTGTCACATGAATTAAGTCTCAACTTCTTATGGTCTTTATCAAATAATGAAAAAAGATATTTTCTTGTGATAGGCAATTAATCGGCTGTTTAATCAGTTTGCAGGTTTCCTCATAAGTCATCTTTTTTTCCTTTCATTCCACTTTCATGAATTTTACCAGGAAGGAACTCAGAACTACTGTCATATCTTATTTGCAGTGGTCCAAACAGCCGAGGATTGTGGGTAGGATATGTAAGGATACTACAGCATGCCTTGTGCCACAATGAGCAATTTCATAAAAAGAATTTCCCAGATGCATTCAAATTATATTACAATTATATTATAATTATTACACATCACATTTGTTGCATTCGAACTTGACCTTGAAATGAAGGAATTTCACCTGGCAATAAGAAGGGGATCACTGGCTGCCTCCCTACCCACAAGGCTGTGATAAAAATGAAAATAAATAAGTAAAACAGAATGATTTGAAAATCCCCCCTTCCCACATCTGTTTTACAAACTCTGGTTCTGCCCACAGAATGGTCTTATCAAGTAGACAGTGGCTGAAAAAGGCTTTGCACGAGTATGCCGCAAATAGTATTTTTACTTCTTATGTTTAACACTGTCTGAGTAATGGCTGTTACACGAATGAAGTGATATGATTTTCAACGCATGCCATTTCATGTTTAATTAGCATGCTCCCGCAGACAAGACAAGCTCCTTATCTGGATGTGAAAAAGCAGGATTCCACTGAAATGTCATCTCTGCACTACCTTTTGAACCCTCTTACTAATGAGACACCTCACAGAGGGAAATTAATTACGGTGTTTCTTTTCTGTATGAATAGCCTTTCAACCAAAAAACGTCTGCTATGAAATCAATATTTGTGACAGGGCAACATTCAGAATGCCGTCTTTAAAAAAAAATATATATATATATATATATATTATTTCCCTCTGATGGGTTTTTACAATATGCATGAGCTTCGGTAAATATGATTCATATTTGAGTATCTCTCCCTTGAATATCCAAAGCACAAAGGCACATTCTGTTATACTGTGAGCGATAAAGCAATGCATTTCGATAACGGAGGCAGGTATATTTATAGCAGGTAATTTGAGGCATATTTCATGGCAGGAAGCATTGTTGGTACGGCTCCTGGGGGAAAATGTTCAGGACGCGTGCACAGGTTAAAAATGCGCACGAAAGGCATGGTTCACTTAGTGTATATTTTGGCTTTTCCCGTGCAGTTTTTTGTGCTCAGAAATGGCAAGTACCATAACATTCAGAAAGTTGTGGCCTAAAACAAGAAAACACACATCACGTAACTCCACAACTGCTTGTACAGCAATGGTCTGCCCCCAGAAGTTGAATGTGCGTGTATTACCCGATTATTCTTATTCTTATTCTAAAAATTCTGATTAATCATTATTTGTAACTTGTCTATCTTGCAATACATTTAGTAAAATATTGCTACATGATGACAGTGTCCTGACCTCTGCCATGCTGTTATGGTTGATGGGTGTTATGTTATGTTGCTTAAGGCAACATTATATATGCCTCTATGGCTTTTTTATTTTAGAAATTTGGCACCTTTTGAGAAAAGTGATGATCACATGTAATGACAAGCTGCCTTCTATCGCCTTCAATCAATGTTTAAAAAAATATTGTTTATAGGGAGAAGTTACGATGCCTCCCGGACACCATATCGTGCGCCTCTCAACATTTCAGTCAACCTAATAAAATACCAGGTATTAATATTTATGCCATGCCACCGCCTTGCAGGTAGGCTCACTTTGTTCAAGACTAAATCATACATCTCTCTTCAGGGATTTTAACCAAAGATATTCAGGTCAAGGATCTGGCACTCTGTTACTTCACTCAGTGCCCCCGCGTACGTTCGTGAGAGGGTTTAAATCTGATCCTGCTTGATCGGAGTCATCCCGCTCGAACAGCCCTTGTCCCTTCCCATCAGGCCTTGAGGCCACCTTTTGGCCACCGGAGAGTTTCGGAGGACGTCCCAGTGGAGACACGGCAGGTCTCACGGCACCTCTGGAATTCCTTCTTGCCCCCCTGTTACGCGCCGCTTGTCATCTGAGTTGACAGAACGAGAGAGACCACCACCCCGGTCAGGATGTTGTGCTGCCGCAAACAAACATGGTCAGAGGACTCTCTGGAAATCCCCCAAGCCTAGCTTCGCCAGACTGGGGGTAATTAAAAATATTCACCGCATGTGAAAAGAAAATGTCACAAGTGAACTGTTCGTTTTCATACGCGATTGCCTTTTTCACACATGAGAGCGATAATTTCCACATATGAAATTAAAATAGGTCACACAGAGCATCTCCACATGTGAATTTCATATGTTCAGAGGTGATTACCTTTTTTCTTGCATGTGAACCACAATTTACACATGCAAAAACAAAACATGTGACTTGAAATAAATGGCATAGGTTATCATTTTTCTGCTCTCAATTTAAAACGTGGGATTACTTTTATAGTTTGCATGTACTCCTCACATGTTGGGTGTTCACATGTGATTTTTTTTCATAAGGGCACCTAAGGGGAAATGACAGTTGTTGGGAGGAATAATCGGCTCTGGCAGGTTTTCAGAGCGGAGTAAGTGCTCCTTGTTCTGCCCTTAATGGGGTTTAAAAGCACCTTTTTCACCAAACAATCTGCTGCCATGGCCTTTATATGTCCTCCTGGGTATTGTAGTCAGAGGGTTGTCTCTGATATGAGTGAAGGGTCCCACTGTTAAGTCACGCAACCAGTACTCTGGGGTTTTTTTTTAAACATGTTAAACTCTTTTCTATCACCTCCTTTGTTATCTTTCTGGGATCGTCTACTTATTTTGGGCTATTTTTTTAATGACTTTGATTCATTTAATTTTATTTCATTTTATGCTACCTTGTAAAACACTTGTAGCGTGTTCAAAATCTCTTGTAAACATTCATTGTTGCAGTGAGCAAAGGATGTAGTTCAGCGATAGTACAGTATATAAAAAGTGCTAAAATATTATTCAATGCCTATGTGAGAGTACTGTGTGCAGTTCTGGATATGACAACAACAACAAGAAGAAAGTTAGAGAAGATCTACATGAAGTGCAACAAAGAGGAAAATAAACTAGTTCCTAATGACATCATATCATGCCATAATATTGGTTCCTAATAACTGTTTCAACCTAATTGGTGCATCTATGACAACAGTGTTATGTCATGGTCACAAGATACATTGTCAAGACTGATTGCGACAGGTATTAATCCATGTATTTGACTGCATTGTGTTGGCCTCATGAGGGGATGACTCAAACAGCATGACCATATTTTCCTTTAAACAAAGTAAGATGTCAGTGCGTGTAACCGCTTGCCAGGTCATGGTGTGGAACAGCTCCAGTCTTGTGAGAAGCCCTATTCTAAAAGCTCGATTCTACTGGGTGAGTCACCCCATACTCCTTTCCTTGTAAAATGTGCTTACGCAGATGCCTCCATTTTATCCCTTTTTGTCTCATTACCCATGCACAATACAGCTGTATTGCATAAGGTAGAGGATGGTGGTTCAGGTAGGGATAGGGAAGGAGTGGATCCGTCCGCAGCTTTCATGCCGTGGTGTCCCAGAAGGACATTGCTGTTCCCTGCTGTGTTGATGGAAGCAGCGGGAAATAACATCACTTCACATTCATGAGATTTAAACCCATGAATTTCAAGTTTTGTGCTTGTAAAGAGTGGCATCCTTACAACGGGTTCTATCCTCAGCAAGAGTCGTGCCCCGACAAGGAGTTTGATCTGAAAAAGGAGTTTTTTTTCAGAAGACTTACACAACTACGTTCTCAAAAGGGGTCCTTGGGTATGTCTTCACGGAGTGTTAATTCACTTCAGTTTGCAAGATCTTCACTTGTGTATTTCTTGATCCCATCGAGTCATAAACAATTCAAAAACACGTCCAAAGTATAAAGAACGGAGACAGAAATGCTTATTACATTTGTTTTGGTGCTATGTGTAAAACAGACTGCTCTTTTTATGCCAGTTTTTTTTTTGCTAGCTTTTAGAGCGTTTCACTTCTTGTTCTGAGTGCTCCTGTATCGCTTCTGAAATTTCCCCCAATCTCGCAACCAGCGGCGGCGCATGCATTTTTAATGGGTTCTTTTTTTCAAGGCACGGACTGTGCTCAAACCTGTAGGAAGGACAGACTGTCTGTTTGTGTTTACGGGCGCGTCACCCCTGACGACCTGATCTTTAAAATTGACTGGCGGAGCGACGGTGCCATTTGGGACAGGGTGGAAGGCGTGAAGACTGGTGACAGCCCCTCTCCCCTGTCCCACCTGGCCCACCCCTCCCCCATGCTGAGGTGTCAAACCTTCACCTCCCCTGAGTAAAAATGCCATCTCATTTCTGGGCTTCACTCATTCCCTGACAAAAGAACAACCCATCCTCTCCCGCCGCTTCTTGCCAGAAAACTTCAAAGTTCTTCCAAATTAATGAGCTCAGCCGTTGTCATTGACCAGGGTGGCATGCAACACCACAAAATTTAATCACCCCACCCATTTCTTCTCCAGCGCCTCGCTTACTGGCATAGCGTGAAGCTTGAACCTGCTATTTTCTTGTTTTCAATTTTATTTTATTTATTTATTTTTTTTAACCATGATGCCTATCTTGTCCTTATCTCCTGTTTCTCTTGATCGCTTTAAACATTTTTTGCTGTTCACTCCAGTGAACTTTTTCCTTGATAAACGGCTTTCTCGCGTGTCGCTTTTACGCTGTCATCTCAAGGTGAGACGCTCCTCCGGTTTGCTCACCACCAGCTGAGAGACGCTCAGCCCCGCCAACGCATAATGAACGAGCCCAGACTGGTGATGTCACTGGGAGGTGTCAGTCAAGCTCGGTGGAGACCTCCCCGCCGGGACTCTTAAAGGCGTCGCGATGTTGACAACCGACGGAGCGGCTGGTGCCTCCGTTCACTTTGGGGGGGGGTGTGGCTGAAAAATGGACTTCAGAAGAAGAGCGTGGATGAGAGACGGAAATGGATGTGATGTTGAGGATGTGGCCGTGTTCGTGTGGGGTGCGCTGCATCACGTACTGCGTGTAGCTCCGGAATGTGAGAGAGGAGAAAGAGAGAATTGAAGAAATAAAATTAGATTTCATGTCCCAGCAGAAAAGTGACATGCATATTTGTGACATAAATTATGCATTATTTCAAAAACTCCAAGATTAGATTTCATTTTACATTTCAAAATAAAACTATGAATAAAAGAACCAGCTTCATCTTCAGAGGGTTTATACGAGAAGACAAGAACAACATGTACAGTACGCTACAGATTAGACCCTGCTGAGGTCAATTACTGAATGTTCAGAAGTACATTAACCCCCTAAGACTTGGCAATTAATTTTGTCCCCTATAGGGGACATGGGTCTCTGGTCTTATTCTCAAAACCCGCATATTATATTGTGTTGAAACCTACACTTGAAAGATCATTCAAAATAATAAATTAAATAAACAATATTTTTAAAAAAATCTTTTCACTACAAATATGTATTATGACATCATGTCAAAAATAATTAAAATACTTAAAGTTATTTTTTTTTTTTTTCAGCTGGGTCTCAGGAGGTTAAACAGACGATGAAAAATAAAGCTTTAATAACCTGAGCAGTGCGATCAAAAAATTGTAATTGGTGGATTTGAGGATGTGATTGTGAAGCAGCTGGGATCGTAGGCTTGAGGGAGTGAAGTGGTTGCACCGGGGAGAAGCAATTAATCATCAGACATCAGCGGCTTCTTTCGAGAAGCTGCACAAATAAGTCTCCCGTCTAATTAAATATTTTCAATCGCAGAGACGTATGCGGGTCAAAGATAATGGGCACACGCTATAAAATATGAGATTCACATCGTATTACGGCCCTGCGCTGTCACTCTACATGGGGAGGGGGGGAAAAATACACTGCCTTGTCACCTACTGTACAAAGCTTGCACAGCCAAACCCGGAGAAGCACAATACCTGAAATTAAATCACATCTCACATCTCTACCTCGGTCATCTCTATCACGACACGCAGTGCTGTTAAAGTGTAATTTTAGAACATCCTATCTCATCCTATTAACCGGTACTCAAGCTAGCTGGGCTATTTTTTCCCTTCTTTAATAACTTTTTTGATTATTAAATGATAAATGATGAAAATTGTACTGATTGTGGTCATTGTGGGATATTGAAAAAAGGTAAATTATTGTTGCACTTAGTCAGACATATTATTAGCTGGCTTATCAGGAAAAGAGGGGAAAAACAGAGTGGGGGAAAGACAAAAATTGAGAAAAAGACAGGATGGAGGGAGGAAGAGAGAGGCAGAGTGACGCAGAGAGATAGATGGAGTAAGAGATCCTTTCCGGTGCAATGCCTTTGTAACTTTGTGCTTTATGTCGGGTCCCGCTCTTGTAAAAGAGATTTCAATCACAATGTGTTTATTCCTGGTAATAAATAAATAAATGAATAAATAAAATAAATAATTGAGGAGAAATCAAATACAATTGCAGGCATCGCTCGGATTTTCGAAAAGCGTGGCAAATAATATTTCACTCCTTCTGCCCATCCTTTTCTGTCAGCTCTGAAGGAGAGAATGCGTGCGCGCACTTGATAGAAATGTCACTCTTCATCTCCAGATCTGGGGGGAAATAAATTAAGAAAAACAGCCCTCGTCTGCAGCTGTCCCGATAACGGGTCCCCCCCCTCCTTCTACTTTGCCGCCATTGGCCGATCCGTGGACACATCGCCATGGACACATCCACGCAGATGAACCTCTCTCCCTGTGTCAACTGTATCAACTTTTTTTCGTGCTTTTTCCCTTTCTAAGAAAGACGAAATTCAAGTTTCTCCAAAGCATTTATATTTGAGAAGAGACAGTAGAGGTGTGCAGTAGAGGTCTGTGTGTTAAGATGGCGTTAGTGCTTCCAAATAAACAGTCAATGCACCCAAAGCAATGAAAACGCCTTTAAAACTTACCCAACAAATAAGTTCTCCCTATGAATTCATTCATTCATTTTTAGCATCCCTCCCAATAATACAATAAGACCAGACCACAGAGGATGCCACGGGCAATATTATCTAATTTCACGTGTGCACAGTGAAATTCCCACAGCCTGAATGAATCAAAACTCCAACCTGCTCAATTTTCATTTTCAGGGCACTGTTTTTTTAGGGAGGGGAGATTTCCTAGTTACATAATTAAACAAGGGTGTGTGTGTGTGTGTCTGTGTGTGTGTGTGTGTGTGTACGTGTGCAAACGCATACTTGTGTACACGTGCCTGTCATTTTCCATCCTCTTCATAGCAAATCACACGTAGCGCTCCTCCGCATGTGATTGCACCGCGATGCTTTGGGACAGGGATCAGGGCACGCCCTGGTCTTTAACGCTACCCCTCCATGCAGAGAGAGCGTTAAGTGCAGTACGGGGTCAGGCGTGATGGACTGACTGAGGGGAAGAGTGGTGATTTGAAACAGAAGGCGGCGAAAAGTTGAGGGAGATAACAGGGGGAGGTAGCGAGGAGGAGGAGGAGGAGAGCCTGGTTAACTCAGATCTCTGTCTCTTTCTCTTCTGCTTCTGCGGGGAGACTGCTGTTCTGTCACTGCAGAGAAATGACTGGCCATCATGCCGTGCCTATTCTCCAGAGAGATGCGTGCTGTATCTGCAGGGAACAAGACAGGAAGCTGCACTAACCATGCTACAGGAAGTTTAAAAAAAAACAAAGCAACATCAAAACAACACTCAAGTTATATCACTGGCCGCAAAGATATAATTTTGCCAGTAAGATACGCCACCCTCATTGCTTGGAGTAGTACACCGTGGAGTCTTGCAGTGTGAAATCATCAAACATGATTTTATTCATAATGCTCTGCTCCAGGTGAATAAGACTCTACCTGGCACCTTGCTTTCACTATGAAGTTCACAAATTACGTGGAGACGTGTAGAGAGGGGTGTCTTTACGACAGCTTTGGTAAAAAGACGGGATTTAACAAGGTTCTCTGTTCGAGAGGTTTCACGAGACCAAGTTATGAACACGATTAGAGAAAAGCCATCTGCTGCCATAATTTCAAAATAATCTCAAAATTCTCCCAAAGCACTGAAATAATGAATGAATGAGGACTTCCTCATTGTCATACATTTGTTAACCAATTATAGTGCAAATTTTGGGTGCGGTAGAAGTAGACTACCATGACCAAATGTTTCAAAATGCTGACAAACATGTTCTGAAATCCATCCATTATCAAACTGGCTTATTCCTGGTCAGGGTCACAGTGGGGGAGGGGGAGCAGGAGCTGGAGCCTATCCCAGCATGAATTTGGTGAGAGGCAGGAATATACCCTGGACAGGTTGCCAGTCCATCACAGGTAACACACAATATTCACTACCACACCCAATTTGTCTAACCAGGATGTCTTTGGACCGTGGGAGGAAACACACACAGACACAGGGAAAACATACAAACTGCACAAAGAAAGGCACCAACAGGGAAACTGAAATCAATAAGTTGAAGGTTTTTTAAAAAGTTAATTCAGTAAAAAGATAACATTTATAGCATTTCAGAGAATGTGGAAACATCTGAAAGGAAGCAACAAGAACAGAGTCTCAAATAACAAAATCTTTGAAACCGGCAGGCTTTTCAAAAAATTCCCATCCAATAATTTCAAAGCCAAACATGTTCAGACAAACACGTCCTCGCTTGCCAGAACAGTCATAGGCTAAATGCTATCCAGCTAATGGAGTTGTCTCTCTTGAAAAGACAAGATGGTACGGTTCGCATTAGATAACCAGACCCCTAAATTGTCCTTGCCCAGAGAAGCTAAAAGCTAACCAGCTGAATGCATTGGTGTTTGCATGCCTTCATGCATATTTAGTGTCATGGAAACATAGCCACTGTTGCATCACTCATTTTATAACTCAAATACGAGCCGCCACAGTCTGAGCCAGCAGAACTCCGGGCGAAGAGACGCTTTCGTTTCGTTTCGTTGCCGTCTGGGTCGCCCGCCTGATCTGCCTCAGGTGAGAAAAGACTCAAAGGAGGCACGTTACACCAATTTGCGGCGCTTATTTTTTTAACAGAATCAATCTCAACCTTTCTTCTTGAGAAGACGCGCGTCTCCCATTTTTAAAAAAATGCAAAAAAAAAAAAAACATGAACAGCGGGGGCGCCGTAACCTCCTGAGTCGGTGGCTTCCTCTTGTCTTTCTCCACCGCTTTGTTCTCCCCCCGTCTGGAGATTAGATTCCGTCGGCCCGACCTTGAGTCTGAATCGTTCTCTGTGGCGCGATCTATAAAGGGAGAGAGGCAGGCCCTGGCACAAAAGAGGGGCGCTCGGCGGCGGCGGCGGCAGCGGCTTCAGAGCGGGCGCCCCGATCTGAAAGAGAAGGTGAGGCTGGCTCTGCGGCGTGGGCCGCCGCATCGATCCCTGACGCGAAGAGAAAGAGGGAGAGAAGCGGCGCTGATTTAGAGCCGCCGATCGGCGTCAAGCGTCAAGCTTGGAGAGGCAGGGGGGGAGGCTGTGTGTGTGTGCGCGTGGGTGTGTGTGTGCGTGTGTGTGTGTGTGTGTGTGTGTGTGTGTGTGTGCGTGTGGGTGTGTGTGTGTGTGTGCGCGCGTGCGTGTGTGTGTGTGTGTGCGCGTGTGGGTGTGTGCGTGTGTGTGTATGTGTGTGTGGGTGTGTGCGGGTATGTGTGTGAGTGTTAGTCAATGCATGCGTGTGTGTGTGCTTGCAAATGAGAGTGTTTGAGTGTGTGTGTGTGTTCATGTGCACGTGCGTGTGTGTGTATGCGTGTGTGTGTGGCAGGGTGCTGACAAAGTTTTGACTGTTGGTGGGGGGTGGGGTGTTGGAGGTTAATCTGTTCATTTTGCATGCACTGTTATTTAAAACATGCATTTTTCAATGTGTGAAGAAATAAGAAATGTATGAAAACACGTGTTTACTTTACTGCGTAATAAAACCCCTGTTTCATTTACTGTTTAATTCTCACTTTCTTGAAATAGGAATCATGTTTACTTATGCTTGATTGCACTTTTTTGTACAGAATCTAAATTTATGTTTGCAGCTTATTTACTGTAACCAAACGCATTCACAGTCTGTGAGAAACAGTGAGCTTTAAAATAGCTGAACGAGGGGAGGACAAATGTATTTATTTTCCTTTTGCAGGGTAATATAGGCTTTCTTCATGTAAGAGTTAGTAGCTTAGCCAGATGATTGTTGTATTACATGCTGAATTGTCTCATTGCTAAGTGTTTGCATTTGTTTGGTGCTTTCATTTATTCATTAACCCCGTATGTATCACCCCCCTTTTAACACAAGCCTGAAACTGACATACTCAAAAAATAAAATGGTTACAATTCTTGAACCCTTTTGACTGCAGGCATAATCCTGGTCTCTTCTGAAAGGTAAGAGTTTGGGAATTTGTTTTTTCAAGAGTCTGAATTACTCTAAATATTACTGCAACAATATGAAGACAATAGAATCGAAAATGAGCATTCAGCTATCGAGTATACTAATCCATTGATTGAGGACCATTGATCACAGTTTTACGTCAAATACCCCACACTCATCAACATGCCAAAATATTATTGACATGTTCTCAAAATATAAACATTTCTTAATATTCTCAAAATATTTTTTAAATTATTTTTCAGGGTGCCTGCCTACTCCTCATTTCTGATAAATAAGAAAGTATTTTGTGAATATATTTATGCACTCCCTGATATAAAATGGGATCAAGCCCTTAATTGAACATGACCTCTAATATGGAGTCAAAACCATATGGGGGGGGGGGGGGCTGCTTTAACTCAGTGGCCTATAGTTTCATATTACTAGTGATATCATACTTCAGATGCCGTATCCTGGCCCCTGGGTTGGGCATACCTGTCAATATTAACAAACACGGAAGAAAAAAGTTTTTTTTTTTTTTTTTTTGCTGCTGATCAAAACTTCACTTCAGGCAGTCTCTTCTCCTTTCGAGAGGAAGCCATCTTCCACTGAAGACTCTTTCTTTTCCTTTCCATTATCTTAAATACCTACTTAAAGTCCTCCACTAATCTGAAAAGAGGATGTTTTGCTATGTGCTTAGAACCCAGCTCACGTGCCTCCATCTTGTTTCCTGAAGCTTGGGGTTGACTCGAGTCATCACTAGAATCAAGTACCCAAATCCTTCCTTTGTTCAGATCTAAAATTAAAGCTGAGGGGTCTTTTTCAGCTAAGGGTTTAGGACATAAGGACACATACTAATTATGGTAACTCCCCCCTAGAATTCACAGTTGAAGCTCTATCATCATGTCTATTAAAAGGGCCCTTTTTATAACATGGTGATGTACTTGTGCGAGTACCCTTGGAGTGATGAATTATGGGAAAACTCACATGCTCATCACTCTATTCCCTTTTACGAACTGCAGGGGGCGCTGGAGGAAGTGCATCTCCTTCCGCTTTACCTATTTGACACTGATACGTTGCATTCTGTGTGACCTGGCACTTGGCAGTGACTCTCATCCATTATTCAACGTGCAGTTGCAGAGGAACGACCCTGGCCCACGTTTAAAATCCATATCGCCTGTCACTTCCAATCTCCGCAGCGGCCGTTTGCGTTTCTCCCTTGGCCCCTCGGGAGCCCGAGCCCGAATCCGCCCGTTTTTAAGGGGCGCGGAACTGAGACAGGCTGAGCCGAACCGAGCCGGGTCTGTTTGGTGAGGGGCACCCAGCTTTTTCCCAATCTGGTACCCCTGGACTGGCAAGATCCATTACAACATTTTTAGGACACTCAATTACCTGCAGAGTTCTGAGTTCTCTGCTCGCTTTACAGCCAACGCCGGACCAAGAAAACAAAACAGGAAATAGCGATAGAATCCAGTGTAGAATGTATCGTAGCAGTAACCACCTTTCAACCAAGGGTTACTGAAGCCTCTCCTTCTTCCGAATACTTTGCAGCATTGCCTTGAAGTTATGATTCAATTTTGCTTTTTTTGTGTTTCCTTTTACTCAGAGGTGGAAAATTCAGTTTCAGAAAGTAAAAGGCCCCTCCAGGCTTCTGTTCCAATAACCTGGATTTGCTAATTACCACAATTTTTTTTCAGCCAGGAGATATAGCTAATTAGTGACATTAGCTGGCCGAGTTCATGGGTGGAGGAAACACATGGCAGGACTTTCACGTTCTGGCCCTCAGACTTTACACCTCCGCATTTTTTTAATAATACAAAGTGTGCTGAGAGCAAATATAGTTTTAAAAAGTAAA
Source organism: Anguilla anguilla (assembly GCF_013347855.1). Lineage (NCBI taxonomy): Eukaryota > Metazoa > Chordata > Actinopteri > Anguilliformes > Anguillidae > Anguilla > Anguilla anguilla. Next base: position 7,138,084 of record NC_049203.1, read on the forward strand.
ATCTCCTAAAACGTGGCGCACAGTGTAAATATCGTGCTCGGTCCGTTTTCCCAGTCAACATTCAACGGCTGATATTGCACTTCTGGACAAATGTGAGGCGACGTTTGACAGTGATACTGCACCATTTTGTCACACTTGTTTCCGTTTGAAAAACGGAAAAAAAAAAAGTCCTCTTGGACAGACTTGCTATTCATGCATGTTTCAGTCTCACGCATGAAGATTCTCTGGTGCATTTTTCATGGGGTCTCATCCCAGAGAGAGAGAGAGAGAGAGAGTGAGGCGGTCTCTGCTGCATCCTGCTGATGTATTCCTGAGCCTCTTGTGTATAAGGTCAAAAGTACACCTTGTTTCCTTGCGTGCGGCTACCCACGCTCCTTTGCTGTTTACCAATCAGGCAGAGAAACGCTGAGCGTCGCTCGGCTGCAACGGCAACAGAACAGTTTGTCCCGTTCTTAAAATATGTCATTTTCTGAAAAAAAAAAAAAGAAAGAAAGAAATTCCTGTTATTCATGTTGTTACAGACGACCGGGTCACAGCCACAACATGGTGGATACACGCAATGAGTTTCTTTTTTCTTTTTTTTTAAACAAACAAAAAAAAACTATTTATTAACAAAGTACAGAAACAAGCTGAAAAATAATCGGGGAAAACAAGCAAGTCCCAGCTGAACAGACTGACTAACGAAAACACCCAGTACTGTGCCGAAGAGCCCTCCCCTGGTGGCAACCTGAGCCTCTTTTTTTTTAAGAACCCGGACAGGTGGTTCCAATTAACGGGCCACGCCCCTTCGGCCTCTCCTCGGGCGGCGCCCCTCACCCGTATGAGAGAACCCGAAGCGGAGAAAAACCAAACAGGAAGGGCAGGGAAACCGTAACCACGTGAATTCGTGTAGGCCAGTCACCTGTGTCGGCCAGGGGGAAAACCAAAGTGATTTTCTATGCGACATTGTTGTTATTGTTTATTCATCCATCCACACATCCGTTCATCCATTTTCTAAACAGTTATTTTTATTATGACGTGGTCGTTGAATTACAAGTAGGGATGGATGTCTAACACATTTTCCCTCATTACAGTCTTAATCTCCTCTTAATCTGCCTGTTTTCCCGAATTTTGTGTGAATCTGGAACTTGTTTAATTCCATGTTCTGTTTCACAGGTGTCAAACTCCAGTCCAGGAGGGGCAAAATGCCTGTTGGTTTTTGGGTGTGTTCTCAGCAAAATTGCTTCATTTAAGGCATTGATTGGCTAAGGAATCCACACACCTTGTTCCTAAGGCCTTAACTGGCAGCTGATTGAAAGGAAACCACAAAAAACCCACAGACACTCTGGGCCCCCGTGGGAGTCGGCTTGACACCCCTGAGCTAGAGATCTCGTTGAGCTGCTAATTAGCAGAATCAGGTGTGCTAAATTAGGGTTGAATTGAAAGCCTACAGTACAACACGGCGGATCTCCAGGGAAAGGGGTTGGGCAGCCCTGGTTTACGTACTGCAGGATTCGGGGGGGGGGGGGGGCGGGGCGGAGGGGCACCCGCTAAGTAAATCCATACAGTGCTATTAATTTCCTGCTGGTAGGGAGACCTGAGGTCTGCACTAACTGGCCTACAGCACACCCGCCCCTGAAGGTGTGCAGAACCGCACCCGCTCACAGCCGTGGAAGCCCCTCTGCTTTGTCGCCATGGGAACCCGGGACACGCTGTCCTCCTGTTCCCCACTTCGTCCCGCATCTCAAGATTCTGGAGGGGCCCCTGGACCAGAGAGGGTGAGGTTTGTACCAAAATCCCAGCACACTTCACGCTCCATCGCCAGAGGTACATGGCATGCAGCGCACAGTTCAGACAGCGTGCATTCGACCACTGTGAACAACAAACAGTTTACATTAAGTACAACATACAGTGCATTTAAATGCATAGTGCATTGTGTACACTGCAAATTGCACTGCATACACTTTAAATTGCATTCAGAATTCAGAATTGTACTTAATGCTAAAGTGGGCATACAGAACAAAATAAAGAGCATTCGGTATTCATTGCATGCACTGTAATTTGCACACAGTGTATACATTTCACATAGTGGACAGTGCACGCAGTGTAAATTGCATGCAATTTACATTGCAAAGTTTACCTTGCATTGCGTACAACGCGCGTCGCATTGAGAGCATCCCAATTATAACGAAATGTCGTATAAATTTAAAACATGACGTCCCGAGAGAGACAGGGAGAGCAAGAAGCGCAGGCTGGACGGACAGCTTACTACCTGCCCGACTGAGCATTAAATTAAGCAACAAATGACCCTGGTGAGCATTAAGCTGCACCATACGAGCGAGAGCGAAGAGCCAGAGGCTCGGAAAGCACAGGAGGCCTCCTCAGGTTTTTGGGGATAGGAAGTTGCCCCCGCTGGTTATTCTAGCTCAGACACAACCACCACTGGGAATGATTTCTCTCCTCGTCCAGACGTGACCGTTTGGTCCACCGCCTATTTCTCCATTCTCAAGTCTTCCGTCCTTCTCACCGCTGACAATTTGTCAGTATCAGGTGGTGGGGCATGGGGAAGGGGAAGGGGGGTGAATTTGATTTATCAGGAAAAATGTTTTTTATTTTGTTTTTTTTTTGCTACTTCACGTTCAATATAAATAGAGTGTCCTGCGCATTTAATTGGAATCGCACCGTGATTTATTTTACACGGGCTTCCGTCCGTTTCTATTTACGCCACCTCCGATTAGATTGGCCGGGACATTGAGCGGACTCGGGTGTAACGCGTTTGAATTTCCGGTGGGGGCTTATGCGGTATTTTTTGTAATTAGAGGTGTCCGAGTCGCTTAGCCTGTGCTCGATGGGTTCGGCGGCGGGACAGTGCCGGGCGGACGCAGAGGTCCAGCCAGAATTAGTTTTGTAGTCCCTCGGTGCGCCTTTTTGACGTGCCGAATTAATAGCGTTCGGCGCGCTCGCCGTGCTCGGCAACGATACGCTCCACACGGTTTTTTTTTTTTTTTCCAGGTCCGTCCGTCGAGCTGGAATACGCAGCGACGAAAAAAAAAAAATGCTTACCTCCCGCGCTTCCGGGACCTTGCCGAATTCCGCCACGAATTCCGATGGCAATCACGGCACCGTCCGACCCATCGATCACCCGCCGAGCGCCGTTGCTTCGGAGAGGGGAACAAATTAAGAAGCACGGAAAACGCTCTCCCAAAGGCCTGTCCTGTCAGATGTCCAGGCCTGGGTGAGCGAGGGGTAGGTACCGTGGATCCCAACAGACAGATGACTCTGTGGTTTTTTTCGACAGACTCGCCTCCTCCTTTTGGCCATAAAGCAACAGCGCATTGATATTTTGTCAGATTTCAGTCAATAAAGGTTCCTCCCCCTCCCCCCTCCCCCGTGACACTCCTCTCTGTCACCTGTTAATTACATGCTTAATATTTAAACAGCACTGGGAGCAAATTCAATGGCGATGCGAAAAAATGAGAAAGTTTTTGATGCAATTAATGCAACGGCTGAAGCATCAGCTGCATCCTTCCATCTTATCCTTCAGCCATGCCAGCTGCTCCTCCCTTTATCTCTCTCTTTTCCTCTCTCTTTTTCACTCCCGCGCTCCATCTCTCCCTTCATCCCTTCCCTCTTCCCCTACCTCCACCTGGGGATAGTTATAAATCCTAACAGATGTGTGTAGCAGACGGATGCATCTTCTACACAAACGGGCGTGCGTGTGTTACAAAATGTTCTGAAACTTGCTGAGCTGGCGTTTCTCTGTGTTTTTCAATCTACGATTAAGGATCTCGGGGTGACCTCATTGGTCTGTCTATGATTCTGCCTAGATTTGGTACCGTATTTATGATTGTGATTTTAACTGATTTTTCTGCATTTTCATATGCGGTATGTTTTCCATCTGTAACTTTATGTAATTGGCTTGCTGCAGCCTGTCTTGGCCAGGTTGTTCTTGAAAAAGAGATTTTGAATCTCAATGAGCCGATCCTGGTTGAAAGTTAAATTAAATAAATTTTAAAGTGTAGGGGGAGAGCCCAGGTGCATTGTGAACGGAGTGAATCCAGTATCTGTATTTTATTTCGATGATACGGATTTAAAATGAGTGTGCGACCTTTCCTGGCAGTTCAGATCTCAGCCCTGCATTCTGGTCCTAGGTATTTTTGAAATATCTTGTAACCTAAAGGGCACAGTTTCGATTCTCAGGTAGGGCACTGCCGTTTCACCCTTGAGCAAGGTACTTGCATTGCTTCAGTATATATCCAGCTGTATAAATGGATGCAATGTAAATGTAATGCTATGTAAAAGTTGAGTAAGTCCCTCTGGATAAGAGCGTCTGCAAAATGCCTGTAATGTAATGTAATGAAATTTTAGAGTATTCAGTCTCTAAAAGGGTGCTATGGTGCAGGCACGAAAAATATGTTAATTGGTTTATATTTTAAATTTACAGTGAGAGAGAGAGAGAGAAAAAGAAAGAACAGGGAATTTCTAAAATTGACTTGGATTGTTGCACCAATTGGCACTGGACACCAGTTTATCACAGCTTATTTTTAATATAATGAAATAATGGGCGGTCGTACTGTTTTTGCTTGGCTTACTTGTTCCATCCAGTTTATCAACATTGAAAACAAATTGTCGCAGTCCTGCATAGCAGGTGTAAACTGTAAACATTTTTTTGGAGCCTTAATTAAAGTCAGTAATGCTTTGTGGCATTTTTTTTCACATACAGCTACCATTCGCCATGCAATGCATCCTGTGCTGTCATACTGTTAAATACATGGACGATTAGCAGGGTGAACTATTGACCGATTCTGCTGTTTTTATATTATAACTGTGAACATTTCTCTTTTTTTCACATTAGCAATGTAAACAACCTGCTGTCAGCATCTTTCCTTGCCACTGATTTTTCATTATGGATCATTTTTTAAGGGAAAAAAAAAGTGTCCTCTGTTGCTAGTCTGTTGTTATGGTATGTAAATGGAACTCTGGCGGAAATAGGGACTCAAAGAGCAAGCGTTAAGCATACTCTGACAGAGGCACATTTATTATGGACTACCATATTTTTCTGTGCCAACAGCAGCATCCCAATGATAAAAAAACAACTACTGTTTTGGTACCACTAATGTTGCACCAAATATATCAGGCCACTAATGTGCCTGTTGTGCTAGTGTGCTCCACTTTTGTAGGCTACTGCCTGTTGAAATATAAATGGGTGCTGTTTTGCATTTACTGTAAACTTGCTGCTGGTGCTTTATGCCAAAAGCTACACTTTCTCAGAAAGAGCAGAAGGTAGTAAACAGGCAATATACTGCTATCATGAAAGACGGCTATACAGCACCGAAAAGACATATTAACACTGTGATTTCAAAACAGTGAGTTAAACTGATAACACTGGTGCCATGTTGACTGGAAAAGTAGATGGGAACACAACCGGATGAGTGAGATCTTCAGGATTGACATGACTCTGGTTTATGCTCATTCAGAGGGCAACTATTCTGTTAAGCTGAGGTGTAAGAATGCAGGTGTGTGCATCTGTCTGACAAACAGGATTACCTGTAATTGTGTCTGCATGGTGTGCAAGAAATGATGAGAAGTTTCATTCACAATGCAATGCTTACTTTGTCCACTAATCGTATCTTTTGAATGTCTTTTGAAAAACCATTGGAGATGTTATCTTCAAAAACTGAACAAGTAAATATATCTTAACCCCCCCCCCCCCCCCCCCCCCCAAACATAGCAATTGAGGTAGAAACTCCCCACTAGGAAGAAAAACAGTCAAAAATTGGTGAGAAAAATCTCTCCAGTGGGAAGACATCTCAGTAGGAACCTGTCTTTTTTTTTGGGGGGGGGGGGGAAACAGTGCTTAAAGCTGGGCTCAGCAGTAATAGGGAGGTAATGGGGAATCCACAGTGCAAATACGCACAGTGGTCAGGCAGATGACAGCCCCAGGGTATTACACCGGCCTGCGCAGAAAAGGACTCCATTCGTCCTAATCTGCTTGGATTAAAGTGTCCTAAAGTCCTAAAGTGTGGCATTTTTACGGAACATCATCGGTGAGACAAAAAAGACAAGACGGTGAGACTAGACCGCGGGATTGCGGAGCGCCGGAGCACGCCGTGAAGCACGCCCGTCGGACGTAACCACGGCGCGGCCGACGGAGTCGTTACCGCGGCGATTTCTCGACGCCACGCCGTGCACAGCTCAGCCAGGCCGCGATGCGGAGTCGTTTTACCGGGCTCTGTGTTGACCCACATAAACAGTCTCTCCGGTTTAAGTTCCGGCCACCACTCCAGTGGGTGCACAACCATAGACCATGTTCACATGTTATATTATTTTAGGCATTTAGAAGAAGCTCTTATCCATAGTGACTTACCCAGTGTACGGTCGCTGCATATGATCATCTTTATGCGGCTGGTTATTTAGTTGAAGCAATGCAGGTCAAGCACCTCGCTGAAGGGTGCAAAGGCAGTGGTTGCCGTGGGGACTGAACCTCCAGTGTTGTACAAACCGTAGCGTAGCGTAGCGTAGCGTTGTGCTGCGGCCCCATAAGGCCTCCAAACCGTAAACGATTCCGCATCGCAGCAGCGCTGAGCTGTGCGATATGAAATTGGCCAGATTTGGGTCTGCTCTCCCGAGAAATGATCCAATTACGCATCGGAGAGGTTTTTTTTACCCGAGCCTCGGCTTTGTGGCGCTCCATGCCTCTCTCCTCTCCTCACCCCCTCTCCTCTCCCCCTCTCCACTTCCCTCCTCTTCTCGCCCCCTCTCTTCTTCTCTCCTCACCTCTCCCCCTCTCCTCACCCCCTCCCCTCTCCTCACTGCCTCTCCTCTCCTCTCCTCTCCTCACCCCCTCTCCTCTCCTTTCCTTTCCTCACCCCCTTCCCTCTCCTCTCCTCTCCCTCGCATGGGAGACGGAAGCGGATCTTTTTATTTTCCTTTTGTTGCTGGGAAACCTCCGCGCGTAATCGAAGCGCTGGCTGTTAATTAAAAGCTCCCGGGCGAGATAAGCGCCGGGGGAGCCCGGGTCGGCTCGGCTCGGCTCGGCTCGGCTCGGCTCGGCCCGGCTCCGCGTGATGAGGCCCTGGCGGCGGCCCGCGAAGGCGGGAGAACGCAAGCCTCCCCAGCCGCCTCCCCCCAGCCGCACGGTCCCGCCTCTTTCAGCCAGCCGAGTGGATCCCCTTCCTCTCGGTGCGTTTCGGCCAGGCTTGGGCTGTGAAATGTGTGGCGCGTGAGTGGAACTGGAGTAAGGAAGTGTGTGGAAATAAGCTTTAAGTTTTTGAAATGCGGAGGTTTTTGGGAAAAGGAAACATCCCGAAAGTGTTTGGAATAAGAAGGCATGTGGTTTGTGGAAGTGTTTGGGATGTGGAACCGTTTGGGATAGTTTGCCGCAGTGCCACTTCCAAACAGACTCTTTAATGTTTACAATCAGCACCTACAGCCCATTTCATGAGAGGAATAAAGAAGGGTTCGCCCATGGCCAGTAGTACATAAAATACCACATATCACGACTGACACAGTCATGATAAGCCTGGTATTAACAAAATCAGTAGCATTCAGGACTGCCTTTTTCATGAGATGGAATGGAAATCGTGTAAATTTCAAACCTGTTCCAATGTGCAAGCTGCAAATGACCATCCGCTTTAACTAATTACTGATTTAATCCTGGAAGGCACATTATTGAACGTTTGTTTGTGTTTGTTAAAAACCAAAGTTCTAATTAATTAAACTTAATTGATCTGGTCTGGATCTGACACCTCTTGACAGTTATTCTGTCTAGGCTGTAGCCAGAAAGAAATGTGCTTCAGGCATATACATTTTTTTTTTCTTCTTCCCAATAGTAATTTCTAAAAGTTACTGTTTCTTGGATTTAACTTATTTTTAAATTGTTTAACTTGACTCAGCGGGTCAGCAGCGGGAGTCCAGGTCAAGGTGTGAGGAAAAACTCAGCCTCTCCACGGTCTGTCGGCTAAACACCCCGATGCAATTTCCTCCGGAAAGGAAAACACCTCCCGGGCCCTTGACTCCCGTTGTTATTTCAAACCCACAAAGCGTATTCCGGAATTCATTCCATCGGCAGGTAGGAAAAATAAAACAGCAAAATTATCATAAAAGAGGTAATCCTCAGAAGAGCCCACTCCCAGGAAATCCCCGGTAAGTATAACTTATATCTCCTCCAACCTCTGTTTTCGTGTACCATCTGGGAAAAGCAATGCATAAATATCAGAGCATGGGAGATGAAAGCGGGGGTGGGGGTGGGGGTATGGGAGGGGGGCTGGATGGAGATGGGGGGGGGAGGGGGGGGGGCATTATCTCAGGATGGTTTAATATGTTTTAAGGTCGAGGCCTTCCGCAGAGGAGAGGACGCGCGTGTTGCCGGGGGAGACGCGCAGATCTGCCGCGCTTTATTGTTGTTTTCGTGTTTTTTTTTTTGCGTGCGCCATGCCACTAAGAGCTCAAAATAATAATAATAATAATAATAATAATCCCACCGTCGCGGGAGTCGCGTAAAGGGGGCGTGAACGCGGAATCTGGAGGGACGTGGCGGGATTACCGCCGGGAATGAAAGATCGGGCGCTACGCCGCGCGCCGCGCGCATTCCGGGCTCGCGGGAATTTTTTTCCCGTCAATCTTCGGAGAGCTGCAGGGTGAAGACGCGCCTGACGTCATGCCACATGTGCTGTGTGTTTTTCCAATATATAGGCGACATTCATATATTGCAAATGGCAGGGCTGCCCGATCCTGTTACTAGAGATCTACCGTCCAGCAGGTGTTCATTCCGACCCTTAGAAAGCACACGGATGCTAATTAGCAGAATTAGGTGTGGCTAATTAGGGTTGGAGTGAAAACCAGTTAGGGTGACAACAGAACAAAGGAAGCCAAACGAGGAAAAGGGCCAATCTGGCAACTAAACGCTTCTCAGGCAAAGTAATAACAAAAATCGGAAAACAAAGCATCCACAGACAACACTTTTACATCACACCACTCCCCCCAAAGTTTCTTTTAGGCCTGACCACCAGGGCTTTTATTAGGCCCAGTGATTAGGTAATAGGCCACAGCTGAAGTGATTACAATGCAGCACAGCTGTGGCCATACCTGTGTGTGGGGCCAATGCTGCCCCCTGGTGGAAAGTACCCAAACTCCCTTCTTGGCACCACAGTGTGGACAGTGATTATTTCCTCCCTTTGGACTTAAGTGGGCACTGTAGACACTTTTAAGCCGCAGGTAAAAACTTACCTGTACAAAATGAGTCCTTGCTTGGTGTTTGTTTTGTGGCTCTGTTTTTATGTCTGGTTTATTTTTATTTTTTGTTGATTCTTTAATCTATTTTTACTTATTTATTAATGTATATTTTATGCCACTGTGAAGCACTTTGTGGACTACTTCTTGGAAGAAAAAAATAAATTTAACTTTAAAAATAAATCTTTTTCCATGTTTGTTTTATCCAGCCTGACCGTTGATGCACAATAATTTAGAATGGTGTTTAAACTTTTGCAAGTGCTACTTCATAGCCAAGCGTATATGTAAAAATAATGCACTACCAAGATGCTGTATAACACAATATAACATACACAATATGACGCCTGCCCCATTTACACATTTCCACTGGCATAAGATCATGTAGTAGATATGCGTGTGCCTGTAGCACAAACATGCTCAATGTTCTGGACAAAACATTTGCGCTTGTGCTTTTAAAAAATCAAAGTCATCAAGTCCATCTTTGAGTGCAATCCACTTTTTCCCATTTTTTGTCATTAGCACTGCATCACAACATAGTGTATAGCAACATTTTCTCAAATTATGTAAATCATGTGTCTAACAATTTTATATACCCCTCCAGTTGAATATTTTATTGAGGCATTTTTACAAACTTTATGTTTTTTAAATTAAAAAAAACTTTTCTCAAGGTTAAAGTGGTTTTTCCCAGAAGGACAAGCTGCAGTTCCTTTTCCATTATAACTGAAATGTACCATCATTTGAGGAACTAGAAAGGCAGTGGTGATGCACTGCTGAAGCGCAGAGGTATCTCAGGGTGCCGGGGAGTTCTCATTTAAACCACTGTGCTTATTAACCTTGAAAACAAAATATATATTTGTCCTCAAACAACAAAATAATCCACCATTTGAGACTCATCGCCTGCCACCAACAATTGGCTCCATTTCAGTGTGGTACTGTGCTGGGATTTGGACTTGAAAACACGTTACTGATACTTGGAGGGATAAATGAATAGGTTGATAACAATGTTAATACGTATTTTTATTTTGAAACATTTAGGGCCTGATTTAGAAGCGCGAAAACATTCGCTATATAGCGGCTCTGTTGCAGTCGCAGATACCGACTCGGTTATGACTGATTTACCGAGAGCGGTTCTGTTTACGTAATCAAAAAAATCACGTGCCCTCGTGGGCAATTTTGCGATGGGAAACCATTCAAAATGAGTATTGTACCTTATCGAACCCATGTTTTGCAGTTGTCCCAATGACCTTGATATGCACTTTCGTAGGTCGCTTTGGATAAAAGCGTCCACTAAATAAATGTAATGTAATGTAATGAAACACACACAGAAAGGCTCAGAAACACTATGGGGTGCTTACACAAGGTAATAAGAAATGGACACGGAGAAACCAGGCATTGCGTCTACGATTAGTAAATCATACGTAGACATTGCAACCTTGCAGCAGAAAAGCAGGTTGCATATTTCCATCCAAATAGGATTATCCTCTGTTTCAATCTGCTTCCCAAACAATGAGGTGCCGGTGGTTTGGAAAATGCTGGGAAGGGCTTTACTAGATTGTGTAATGTTGGAAGTAAAGGTGCCGTAGCTGTAAAATTTAATTAAAAACAGAATGACAACCGTGACCGGGTCAAGCTTAAACAATGCAGTACATTATGTTACATTATATATTTAACTGAGCATTTTTACTACTCTTTATATTAATAAAATCCTTGTATTGATCTGTTTTAGATTTTCCCTTTTCCCAGCCAAACTAAAAATTGGCTGGGATCTAAAAATCAAACTAACAGAGAAACTTAGTGAGCTGTCATAAATATTTTAAATGAATAAGAAACCACATGAACAGTAGCCCATTAAACAAGTCAATATGATCTTCTGTTTCTGGGAAATAGTCAGGTTTAACTGCCGGCAGACATGAAAACTGCCGTCATTGTTTTGACGGCAGCCATTTGACAGGTAGATGAAAAACCAGAGCTCGCAGGTTTCTCTTTCCAGGCAGGATAGCAACGTGGGTCATCTGACAGGGGTTTGATAAAAATAATCCACAAAATAAACCCCACAAAATAATCCATAACTTACCGTCCTGTCACTTAAACGTCAACTTTATTTTCTTTTGAAAAAGTTATGTCTGTAAGAGTAATAGTAAATTTCCAGGGTCCAATGACAATGACAATGACAGGATTGATAAAGGTGATGGCCGGTCGTCCAGTCCACTGTTTTCCATGGGTATAAATTCTCGAACTAACTGTGGTAAAATCACAGTTAAAGGTGCTGGAAAATATCTGAGGCACATTGTGCCAGCTGTGGATATTTCCCACTTGATCAGTGCATTTATTGATGGATGTTTTAATACTAACAGATTTACTGTTTGAATTCCCAGTGAGTTCAGCTGCTTCAGTCCCGATGGCATATTTCTGTGCATTATGACTGTCAGTGGAAAGCAAAAAAAAGAAAACAATTTAAGTCAAATCAATGGCAAAATTTGATCTATCATCCTTACATTCTTCATATTGCTGGTATCACTCATTTGTAATGAGAACAACTGAGGGAGAGCACGAACAGTATGGAGAGAGCTCACAGCATGCATGAGAATGTAGTCTCTCTTCATTCATTCTCTCTCTCTCAGCTTCTATTTTGTGTGAGAGATCAGTACAGATGGTAACAGCAAAGTAATACTCTTCGAAACCCTTCGGAATGTTTTTTTAACAGAATTCTAAGTCAGTGTTCTAGAATTCCATTGCTTACAGCTACCAGTAGTGACTGTTACATCAGCTTTAGAATGTTCGGGTAAGAACATTCAGTTAAGAATGTTCAGTTCTGTCATTCTAATGACGTATTTGTGATCTTACACTGAAGAGGGTCAAAGTTCAGATTATGGCATGCATTTCACAATAAAGGAAAGGTCTATAGAGTTTAAAGTGGCAACAAAAATGATACATCAAGCCAGCTAAGCAGAACAATTTCAGCAGCAATTATTTGTACAGATTCTGCTTTTTTATGAGTATGAAATAAATATTTGCCCTTTCATAGAGTCCATGAGTACGCTGATGTAAAAAGTGCACCATTGCTCTTTACAGAATAGAGGGGGTTGGCACAATGTGACAAAGCTCATGGGGTGGGGGGGGGGAAGGAGGCTCCTGAACCATGTGTGGGTCCCCACCAGGGGATCCCCACCATTGAGCCATTGAGCCATTCCTTTCTCTATCACACTCTGCTGTCCCCCATTTGAATAAAGCAAAAAAAAAGAAGGATGCACGATCTGCTGTTCTTCACAAAAAAAAAAAAGATTGGGGTGGATTATGCACCACTCGCAAAAACCGTGTGCAAAAAAAAAACAAAAAACAAACAAACAAAAGCATTGCAATATTTGCTGTCAGCCAGAGACAGACGACATGCACTGCAGCAGTTTCTTAATGCTTTCAGTGCACTGCGATCCAGTCCTTTTTTCAGAAATGCGGGGACCTAAACAGGACAGCTGACGCATCTCACGCGACACGCGTCATCGGTGACCGAGCATCGCCGCCTGCCGGATCCCCGACGGACGGAATCCAGCCCGTCGGCTCCATTCCGCTCTCCCCGCGTCCTTGGCAGCTGCCGCGGGTTTAAGGGGCGATGAGATTGCTTGCTTAAAATGTTTATTTTTTTATGTTTTCGATGGGCCATTCGAACGCCCTGAAACTCAACGCCGTGAAAAATCGAAGCTGACAAACGGAGTGCATTTCGAAACCCCGTTTTCTGTGTCAGCGAACTCAATCGTTCTGTACGAGGCATCGGTCAGGGAACCCCGGCGAGGTCGCGGTCAACCAGCCGAAATGAAAGTGACGCTTAAAAAATGCACATTTACAGCCATGAAAAATAAATAAATAAAATATAAAATAAATTTAAAAGTTTTAAAAAAGTAAAAAAAAAAAAAACATTTTAATATATCAAAAATAAATAAATTTAAAAAAAGAATTTAACAATTTACTAATCTGGTACCTTTCCATTGGGTCCTTATTTGCTATAAAGGACTGATAAATCTAAATATTCCACAACTCTGTAATGATTCAGCCTTATTTTAAAATGTATACAGATTGCAAGTGTTTATCACTGACATTCACATACGCAGGGAAGGATATTTTGCACTGTGAAATCATTTAATTGAATTTCATTTAATCCTAGTTGGACCAAAACAGATTAGAGCACTCCTATATGTGCAGGACAATATGGGAAGAGTATGCCTTTCTCAAGTCTTGTTTCCAAGACAACAGCCTTGGACAGCCATCATGTCTGTAAATCCCATTTGCTAATCGTGCGAAACTTAGAAAGTCATCGAGACACGTTATCTGAATTGTTCTGAGTGTGGCACCTCTCTCCTACGCAAACACTTGTGGCAGCTGTTTCTCTTTTGTTGTCTGCTGTTAGCGACAAAAACAAGAAGCTTCCTCTCACTGATGTCAGGTACAGAACACCGTTGCTTTTTTTCTGTTAACCAACACATCGCTACATTAGAATAAACGTGTTGAGCCAACATCGATAGCTGTTGAGTTATTATGAGACACAGTACACTGAGCTGGATGTGAATGTTCAACATATGGAAAAAAAGAAATGAAATGAAAATCGCATTTGTATGTTAATAATTTGCTTCCTAAGTTAGAGGTCAGACCTGCCAATCATCAGTGTGTTAGTGTAAGAGCCTATTTCCCCAAAAAAAACAACAACTACAAAACAGACAAATTTCCCATCCTCAGCTCCACACAGGGCTGATCAGTGTGCTCCACCACACCCCAAAAACCATCCCCTGCCTACCCACTGTCCCAGAAAAAGACCTGTCCTGCTCCTCACGGAAAGATGGGATTTTTCATGTTTTTGAGAAGTGTTCCCAAAAGTCACATTTTGAAACTGATCCTTTCTGACTTCACCCCTGAAACCAGCTACCTTCAACCCACAACCCCACCCCCCCTTCGCCCCCCCCGAACCTCGACACCAACTAATGCATTTCTGTGGGTTTTAAAAGGCAGATAGCTTTCCTTTGCTCTTCCCTAGACACTCAAAACTGTGACCTTCAACACAACATGGTCCCCTCTCACCCCCCTCCAGTGTGTCAAAAATCACCAGTCACCCCTCCTCCAGGCCCCCTGCATTCCACCCCCCCCCCTCCATGCAGTGTTTGAACCAAATTATTATTATTTTTTTTAATTCTTTTTAATTTGGCATCCAACATGGAGCTGAGCATCTCCAGTTCCCACCCCAATTTGGAAGGGGCAATCGTCCGCAGCGGCAGCCCGGTCACGCACGGAACCCCCGCTGCCCGTTTGGGAGGGCGGGGACGTCCGCGGTCCTCCTTCGAAACGCGCGGTGTCGCCGGCTGTTCCTTTCCACGCCGAAGACCGTAGCCACGCTTGCGCAGGGTGGAGTTGGAGGAAAGCTTTTCATATGCAGCTTTGTCATGCAGTCAGTGGGCGCCAGGATCGACCAGCAGGGGTCACTAGCAACTGATGAGGTTTGAGACAAATTCATGATTTCTCTCCCCCCCCGCCCCCCCATCCCCCCTTCAGTCAGTCATGGCTGCTGTACATGGGAAATCCATACATGCTAGCATGCGTTCATGCGTGCATCTGTATGCTGTGTAATGGTCTGTGCATGTAATGCTGTGTAATGCTAATTCAGGGTTCCCTCGTAAAAGAGTCCATATTAACGCAACTGCCTGGTTCAACAAAGGAAATTCACTTCATGAACTGAAAAGGGGCCATAATGTTCAATGAGAATTTTTTCAGTTAACATAATTGAATTTTAGTTTGTTTCCAGAACGGACTGAATCAAAAAGTGATTTGACCCCAGCCGTGCGGACTGCCTAATATACATGCGCTGTGTGCACATTGCTTATCTGGCCTGTATTAAACCAAGCTGGCCTATCAAGATAGAGGGTCTCCTTTTAGAAGGGAGACCTGATTAGGGTCACACACTGGCTGGTCCTTGTACCTCTTTCAATATCACTGTCGCAGCTGGGGACAGTAGCCCCCAGATTCACCGTTCTGTAGCTCCAACCCCCCACCCAACCCTCACTCAACCGCCCCTGCCCACCCCCGCCCACCCCCACCCCCTAAAAAAAATAAAACATTTCCCAAATTTTCCACTTCCTGCCAAGACTCAACTGCCCTCCACATGAGGGGGTGCAATCTGCACCTCCCCTGCCATCTCCCATCCGCGGTGGCTGCTTCTGAAGAGGCTGCTTCTGACAATCAGACGAAAACACGACGTCTGCATCTCGGTTAATCGTTCACAAGCTGTGCGTTCGCAGTTTGTTTTCCGGGCAGCGCTTGAGAAAACGCTCCATTTTTAGACAATGCCTACGCGTCATCTGCCACAAACGGTATAAAAAGCTCTTGTGAATTTTACACCGCATGGAATATCGCCATCAGCCTTAGACTCAGTTTTTTCAGCCTCGCCGATTGAGGTAAATTCCAGCTTGATGCAGCTTCCTTCCTCCCGTACAACCAATTTTGCACTTAAAAGTGCAAGTATTCTTTGGTAGATTTCAGATATCAACTTTTTCATCGTTCAATTCAGTGAAGATGTAAGAGTTAACATATTTGGAACTTCATAACAGCATTTCCAAATTTTTGTATGTTAATCCAGTAATGTAAAAAAAATAGGCTGTAGTCTTTGTCATTAATTTTCATCTGAACAAAGTGTGAGTCTCTGGATAAAACTTGGGACATATCAGCGTCTGTCCTCAAATCTGACCTACAATAAATGGAAGTGTCATTATTGTCTTCACAAGCATTTTTGGTGAGTTCTGCGACTGCCAAAATTAACTTGCCAAACTGGCATCTATTCGTTAGGTCAAAGTTAAGGACAAATATTGATTAAATCCAGGCTCCACTGTGCATGTCTAGATGAAAGTGATTTTAATTCACAAGACTGGGAGAAGATCCCATTTGTAAACCACGACACAAACTCTCACCCCTAACCCCCCCCCCTTCCCCCCACCCTCTCAATTTTTTGTCTAATGGAATTTCTAACAGAATGTTTTCTCATTTATTCTTGTTAGCTGGCGTCATTGTCTTGCAAAACACGGTAAATTAAAACCATCCGCAATGTCCTGTGACTGCGGCATTATGAGTTTATGCTAATATAAATAATGCTCATATAAATCCACCCTGTGTGAAGTCTTCAACGCTGCATGCGGACCATGTATCTGTCTCTGCCCCTCCACCCCCCCCCCACCCCCCCCCCCCCCCCCCGCCTTCTTTTTTAATTGGCATTAACAATGTGCCTTCTTAGAAGCTGTAGAAAACACAAAATGGCGGCTTGCTGTTTGCTGCAGTTCACAGAGCAGGAGCCCCTAGTACACCGCTAAAGGTGGGGTCTGGGCGGCAGAGGTCTCCTGCATTGCGCCTCATTGAAAGATTAATTTCAAAGATTAATTAAGGTCTGAGCCTTCACACGGAAGGTCAAGGATCTGTCCTCATTAGCATACAACAACATTGTGCCTGTGTGCGGTACCACTTAACGAGCTGTGCGGAGTATTTAATGGATAGCGTATGATGTTTTTTTTTTTTTTTTTTTTTAAATACGCCTACTGTCATGTTATGAAATAATTTTGCTTTATTTTCCTCGGTGGGGCAGGTAATCTGTCCCAGGCACAATATTAGGTGGCCTGGGGGGCCTTGGTGAGGGAGAGTGTACGGAGTGTAGCACAGTGGGTAAGGAACTGGGCTTGTAACCAAAAGGTGGCAGGTTCGATTCCCGGGTAGGACACTTCCGTTGTACCCCTGAGCAAGGTACTTAACCAAAATTGCTTCAGTATATATCCAGCTGTATAAATGGATACAATGTAAAATGCTATGTAAAAAAGCTGTGTAAGTCGCTCTGGATAAGAGCGCCTGCTAAATGCCTGTAATGTAATGTAATGAGAGGCATGCTGGTCCGTGGAGAACATGTGGGGAAAATGAGGGAAACCAGAGACCGTGATTGGTCAGTTTAAGCCTGTACTTTTGACCTGGGTTATGTTTATACAAAAGAAAGATGGATGGGTAACCATACAGATTAATGTACCATTCATAAAGCCCTTATCAGCAGCATAATACACATGTAAAATTGTATTTGTAAATGATGAATACAGATGATATTTTAATCTCCTTTCTTCATTAAAATATCAGTTATAGACTTGAAATTCAGACTTCAAATGTGATAAAGACAGTTGAAATTTATTTTTTATTTCATTGACTAGTATAAACATTTCCGTTTTACTCAACAGGACAGTAGTTCCACGGTAAAAAAAAAATGTGGATATGTTCAAATATCTCACATCCCATTATCAGTGAGAGTCCGAGGCAGCATGAATCCACAATGACATTTCATGCAACATTTTTGCATTCACCATGTCATTTATCACCTTGGAAACCCCACTGGGGGATTTTTAAAAATGCGAAAATCACAGAAATAGTCTTTATTTATTTTAACATTGTAACTGACAGCTCGTACTATGGCAAGTCATTTGGACCGTTAGTGAAAACTAATGAGCTGAATTAATGATAATTTGTTTACTAAAACCGTAGATTGGTGTGAATTATTTGAGAACATAAAGGCCCAAGTTAATGCTTTCATATCACGCCCTCACCTTGCTGGGAATCTGCTGTACATTTTATGCTTTGTGCTTATCGATGCACCTGCACCCTGATGAGCGAGTGTGTGTGACAGCGCAGTTAAAGAGGCGTTTAGTAATCCCTGTCCCACAGCACCGTCCCAACCCCCCCCTGCCCCCCTTACCCCCCCTCCCCACCCAGCAAACCTCAGTTCCAGAGAGCCGCTCTCGAAACAAAGCTCACATTAAACAAAGGCTTCCACTCCATTACATTCGGTCAACCTGCAGACAAATTACTCCAATTTATTAAACCAATTACATGGAAGAAATACTCTGCGGAGCCCGGCTCTCCCTCCTTGCCTCGTGGGCCTGTGATTTACCGCCGTTCTTCAGCGCGGCCAGTCGGCCGGTGCCGAGCGGGAAGCCCCGCGAACCTCGCCGCGCACAGTCACCGTCACAGATAAAAGTCCCCTTTAGCGCCAAAAAATGGCGTCCTACGCCGATTCGTTCTCACCGCCGTCCTGGATGCTGGTAACGCTCTTTACAAAGTGCCTGTCGAACAGCGATTCCGGCTGGAGGGAGCCTGAAAAGATGCTTGCTGACTTAACAGAAAGACTAAAGGAGAAAAAAAATATATATATAGAAGAGTGGGGCTTATTTGCGGATGGAAAGCCGACTGTTTTGCGGATCAGTTTTTGAACCACCCGTTTAAGATGGCCGATCAGAGTAAACGGAAAGAAACCATGGCGACAGTCATAAGTGTCCTTGTGGGAAAGGTGCAGAAACAGAATTGCTTTCCTGCCTGTTCAAGCTGCATGGGGGTCGGGTGGGGGGGGCGGGGTGGTATTTACCAGTCCCGAAGGTGGCCAGCGGTCCCTGCATGTTGATGCGCAGTTGGCTTTAGCATCGCCCAGGAATGGTGACAGTTGGCTGGGATGACAGCTTTTCATCACGAGCCAAGGACCACTGTTGGTCGGTCGGGCGCCCACAGCTCTGCCTGTTACTGCACGTGAAGCGTCTTCCTCGCTGACTGGCGAACCGGGGTTCGATTAGAAGCGGCGGCTGATATCACACACGCTTTTTATTCTGCACTCTCCCAAACTGATAGCAGAGCTTGTGGCAGTGAGTGCTGATGAAAAACCCGACCGGGCCCTTCTGAATCGCGGAGAAAAAGGGTGAAAAATGCTTAAGAAAGAGGAAGAGGAGATTTGAGAAAGGGGGGGGCGGGAGAAAAGGAACTAAAGAGGCTGAAGGAAGGAATGAAAAGCGGTTTTGGAAGTAAAGAGGGATCTAGACGCGCGGCGTGGCGGTGACAGAGAAACGCGGGATTGCACAAAGCGAGTTAGGAAACCCTAATCCTCCGTGAGCATAATCTGTGACTGAACTCAATGGGCTCGGGCTCGGGCAAGAGGAGGGAATTCTGGGACAGGAGGCAAATCCACACAAAGATCCAGTCAGCATTGGACGAGGACCCCCCCACAAATGTGGGGCCATCCTGACTGGCATGGAGCGACTCGAAAAAGCTACCATCTGAAAAAAACCTGGGCAAGGACATCAATTGCTCCTGCAATTAGGAATTGGCACACAGTGCTAACGTGCTAGCGTGCTCATGCATTTCATCGGCAATTGTAATTGGATTTCTGCGTTTCCTCTCCAGCTGTGGGAGTAGCACTAAGGATTTTATTTTTTTCTGTGGTATATTTCATATTGTATTTTTTTTATTTTTTATTATAACGTTATGAGGCTTTGATGTGTTGTGTTATTGCATAAAAATAAAAAACAACTGCGGATTCAGAGGAACAGTACGACCCAAGTGGTTATACCCTGGAGAGCGGCTCAGGTTTTCATATGAGCAGGGTGCTCCAAATATCAGACCTTTTTTTCCCCGCAAAACTCAGACTCATGAATACCAAATGGGACGAGGCAGATGCACTCCCCACGTGTAGAAAATCCGCAGATATTCATCTCTGCGAGAGATTCACAAACAAGTGAATTGGCCCAAGGCAGGTCATGTTGGAGATACAGTACATTTCAACTCAAATCATGTTGCAAAAATAATAAAAAAAGCAAGCTAAGGTGCACCTTAGTAAATAATCTATTCCCTTAAAGTGATGGCAACAGAGCAGCTCAGATGTTTTGTGTTTGAAACCTTGAGTTATAATCAGATTATATAAATTAATTCAGAGACTACTGTAAAACCATGGCAACTGTGAAAAAACTCTTGGGAGTTCAAGCTTATTACGGCATCGTTGTATATATGCGAGATGGATATAAATCGTGATGTCATACAATAATTTTAAAAACAGGAAGGAGAAATTGTAAATCATAACTATAACACAATCCACAGAGGGAGTATTAAAAATTAATTTTAAAAAGAAGGAATCACGAGAACGTGCACTGCAGTGTGCAGTTAATTCAAATATAGTACATGATACAGCTGCATTTATTCAAATTTCTGCATCTTAAAATCTTCGTATCCAGAGCTTATAAGCAAATCAGCCTTACAAGCAGCAGCACTGTTGGGGGTGGATTCCAATGGCCCTAACTGACAGGGCCCCTCAAAAATTGTACTGTAATCATGGATGTGGATCCTAGTGAGAGACAGGGGGACATGCCACCCCCCCCCCCTCCTTCCTCCCCCCCCCAGCAACTTTGGGAAGACATCAACCCACTTTTTTGGAAAGCCACATTGTGAAGCTTTGATTCTTCGCCTTACTTCCTTAACAAGATTATTCCACTGCGGGAAAGAAAATTGTCTGTACTTCTGATAAAATATTGTCTTAAATTTCGTTGGCACAGACAGTACATTCCTTCCACTGAATAGAGGACGGTCCCAATTTCTAAACAGGGGTTGAAGTGGTGACACAGCACTGGAACAAGGTTTTCACAGTGCAGATAGGGGACCAGCAGTCTTATTCTCAATCATCTGTGTCAAGTGGCCATTAACCCTTTGAAGTGTAGGTTTTTTTTGTAATGTTTCTTTTCTTTTTCTTTTTTCTTTTTTTAGAATTCTAGGCCAGTGTTCTAGAACTCAATTTATTTCATTTACCAGTAAGTGATTGTTACATCAGCATTAGAACGTTCAGCTTGGAACATTCTGATCCCCATATAAAGTACATACTCCTCAAAGGGTCAATCTGTCAAGTGTGCAACCTGGGGACACAAGAAGTAGTCGCAAATGGGCTCAGATGACACAGGGAATAGCAGTTTGCTGCAAACGGGCACTTCCAGCCACTGTCATCCCATACAGATGTGAAATGTCACCGAGGTTTGCGGGTTCACTGCATGTGCCATGTGAGTTTACATGACATTTACATTACAGGCATTTAGCAGACGCTGCTATCCAAAGCGACTTGCACTTGCACTAATGCACTCACGTAAATAGCATCCGTTTATATAGCTGGGTGTTTACTGAGGCTATTTGTGGTTAAGTGCCTTGCTCAGGGGCACGACAGCAGCATCCTACCTGGGAATTGAACTCGCAGCCTTTTGGGCCCAGTGCTCTACACATTACGCTACACTGGATTTTCCTCACCAAACAGCGTTGGCAGAGTTGCTTCCTGAAGTAACACTTTCTATGAATCATCCATCATAAGCCCCTCATAAGCAATGCATAGGCATTCATAGATGCTTTTGTCAATGACTGGAAAAAAAAGCAGATGGCACGTGTCACTTGGTATGTCATGGTGATGTCACTTGCTGCATTAGTGGTGACATAACACAGCATAATTCCTATTTGTGGTTATTTAAACCATATTTTACATATACATGGTGCTTACTGCACGAAGGTGCTATGTATGTCTTGTAAAATAAACATTCAGTGAGATTTTGTTTATTGAATTTAGTTTTTTTGGGGACATACCTGCCCATCAACATGTCCATATTTGCATCAAGAGCGACAGAACTAATTTCCATCAGCAATCCCATGACAGCTGGACAAAAAACTTACATGCAACATGTAAAATGCTAGCATGAAAATGAGTGAAGATAAAAGATCACGACTATATGTTACAGTGGGTGTAGCATGGGATGCCTACCGGCTGCCATATTAGACCCTATGACACTGATTTTCTTTGCTGGGTTTTGAAAACACCTGCATGAGGGGATTCGGCAATGGAATAAAAGGCTTTATTGCTTTATTCTGTTAGTGCCACCGAGGACACCAGCCCAAGCAGCGAGCCAGATATTCAATAACAGGAAGCCAGACTTCACCTTTTTAGATGTGTGTGTGGGGGGGGGGGGGGGGGGGGGGGGGGGGGGGGGCGGGAGACGGTCGTATCCAGGGAAAAAAACACGATTCCTCCACATGCTAATGTAGCGTGTGTCACTGTGGATGGGGCCAGCGAGAGGACATTTTCTATTCCGTAGTGAGGCTTTGAAATGTGATTTTCCCAGCATGCACCCGCGTTAAACACAGGCTCCTGAAAGGCATTATTTCTCATCTGTGAAATGAGGAAGTCTTTCCCATTTTATGGCGTTGTTATTTATAACATCGGCAGTATTTACAGGTTCGTCAAACTGTGATATATTTTTATGTACATGCCCAAACTAGGATCTGTTAAAATATTATAGTTGTTGGGGGGAAAAAAGATTCTCATTTTTGGTGTTTCTTTGGAATTAAATACATTTTAAAACTACAGTAAAGCATCCTCAGTGGGCTGGTATGATCCTGTCACGTGTCTGCCACTGTGGAAACACAGCATTTGTCATTCAACAACAATAATTTCCATCCAAATCACGCGAAAAACCGTAATTAAATACTTCATATAAGCAAAGTCTCTCCCCCAACTGCATGCTGGGAAACTTTACTAATTAGACGATATGATTCATTTCTCAGAAGCCTCTGCCAAAATCCACAATATATGCAAATTGGTTTAAATCTCCCACAAAAACAGTTGTGTGGAACACAGTTTTTTATTTTTTTATTTAACAGCATTGTTTGTACCGGTGCTTCGTAGACAAGGGTAAATATTACTTTCATTTAGTTTAATCCAAGCTAAATTATTCCTAAAAGCCACCGAAACTGTTTTGCAACAAGACAGCTTTCAAGTTGCCCAGAGAGCTGGAACCTGTGCATATTTTATGGAGAAATGTGATGTCCTTTGTCCATAACTTTGCATGACCAAAATAAGCACAGTACTGTAAATGCTTTTACTTATCCACACAATGTATTCTGTTCATTTTAGGCGATTCGGAAGCTCAGGGATATATTCATGACAGAATAACAATATTAAGGTTCAAGGTTAAAGAAAGTAGTACTTTGAATGAATCTCACCATGTAGGCTGGCTGTATGTCTACCAAATGTTAAATGTATTCCTATAAATAATACAATTATTTACATTTCAGTTTCGTATCTTCGTACAGACTTTTACCACACAATTCATAGACGTTTTTTTTTTGTATGACTTGTTTTTTGTATGACTTGTAATTCAACGTGAAATCAGCTTCCACCGAGACGTGGAATGAGAGGACTTTTCAGCCCTTTTTATTCACCTGTGCATGACTGCGTCTGGAGCACACGGTTAGCAGCCGCCATCGCCCACCTCTTTCTTTTTTTCCCTTTCTTTTTCGAGCTTCGCCCAATCAATCCCAACAGGCCCCCTCACTTTCAAGGCGAGGTCACTTCGTCGCCGCCTAACGGCTCTTCATAACAGACAGTTCACAATAAACTCCTGTGCTTTTCAAATGCTATTTCCAGCGTCTGGTTCTTACCGCGGAAAAAAAAAAAACCAAAAAAAAAAAATGAGATCGTCTCTAAATTCGCTAAAAGGAACGCACGCGAAGAGGCTCCGCCCACCGCCGCCGTCGGGCCACCGCGACCGGGTTTGACCCGCCGTGAGCGTTAGCGCTGGCCGTGAGCACCTGGCGCAGGCGCGGCTCGACGACGGAGAGGATTAGCCGTGACCGCGGCGCTTCGGTGAACGCCGGACGCCCGCGCAACGGACGCCACGCTCCGCCGATTCCCCCCCGGGGCGGTCCGAAAATTGGCTCCGGTGAGCTCCTGTCCGGAGGCGCGGGCAATCCTTCTGCTCACCGTCTGCACCGCCGCGGCTAATTACCGGAATCATTCACGATCGGGCGGGGGGGGGGGGGGAATAGGGGGGGGCTCACGCCACAGCCGCCGCTGAGAAATGGCCGCCGCTGTGCTACTGCCCGGCGAACTCGCCCGTGCGCGACGGCCGGCGAAACAATTCCATCGCGGCGATAAATATCGCCAGGGCGCCGGTTACATACGTTCCGATCCGCGTGAGGTCCGTTATAATCTTTCGCCCGTATTGCCTGTCCGGTCCGCGCCCGTCGGTGATTTGTCACTGAAAGGCGTCCAGCGATCTGCTTATTCACGGGCAGCAGCGAGGAGCAGGGAGCGGCGCAGATGATACCGCTCTCTATCTCAGCCGGAGGGGCCAGCGGAGCGGGTAAATGAGCCGGCTGGTGCGTCCATGTGACGTGATGATTAGTGGCTTTGCGCTGGTCCTACTCGGTTGCCTGTGAAGGAGAAAACCTGCTTCCGTGGCGAATGTGAACTGTAAGGGTGGGGGTTTAGGTGTTCTTTGGGGGTGGGGGGGGGGGGCTGTATGGAGGTGATTTAGGACGGTTTTGACCCCCTCCTGTCCTGCTATGACATGGGAGGGGTTGGGCTGAAGAGTGATCACAGCCATTGTGTGTGTGTGTGTGTGTGTGTGTAATGAAGACACTCCATCTTCCAGTTTAATTAGACTCCCCATGTCATGCCAGTTCACGTATGTGTGCTTGTGTGTGCTTGTGTGTGCATGTGTATGTGCATGCATGTGTGTGTATATATGTGTGAGAGTGTGTGTGTGTGTGTGTGTGTGTGTGTGCACTCTCCCTTCTCTCTATGTTGTTGTTGTTGTTGTTCTCAATCATGGCTGCAGACACAGACTCTTAAACGGAAGGTTCCGGCAGGAAGGGATAGAGAACACAGAGACCCAGTCCAGCCACCGGTCTCAGATAAGGGCCAAAAATAAAAAAAACAACAGCAGGCCGTGTCCCTGTCCATCCCTCTTTTCCTATCCCTCGCTCTACCAGTTCATTAATGCCTCACTGCTGTTCCCTCGCTCCTCAGAGCCATCGCTATTGTCCGGGAAGGCCCGGATTTATCGGGAGGGAGGAGGGACGAGGTGAAGGTCCCAAATTACTACGGAGAAGAAGAGCGACGTGATGTGAAGGAAGGCTGCCGTGCTCGCAATCCCCATCGCCTCCTGTTCAGCGGGACGGTGAACAGAGTTTAGCCCTTTGAAGAGTCGGTTTTTTGGAATGTTATTTTTTCAGAATTCTAAGTAAGTGTTCTAAAACTCCATTAGCTTTCAGTTACCAGTAGTGATTGTTACATCAGCATTAGAATGTTCGTGTTAAGAACATTCTAATCACATATTTGTGACCTCACAGCTTAAAGGGTTAAACAGTATGGGGAAGTCAAGAAAAATGGATTCATGAGAGGAACGCATTGGTCCCTTTGTTGTTCTCTCATTGTGTTCTCACCATGGGCCTTCCAAAAAAACAAAAACTGCCTCACGTAGCAACACAGGAGTCACACAGCTGGCAGGGGAACCATTACTGGAACAATGTTCTCTCTTTCTCTCTCTCTCTCTCTCTCTCTCTCTGTCCCTCCCTCTCCCTCTCCCTCTGTCTTCCCTTATCTCATACCCTTTGCCTGCCTCTCTTCTCCTCATTTTTTGTACCTCCCCTACCTTCTCCCCATCTTGCCAACGGACGCATTTGCATTCAGTTGTTTTAAGAATAGCCACTTGGAAGATTTAGTCTCAAGTGCAACCGACAAAACAGGATTGTTCAGTGAGCAAAATCTGGTGGCAGTTCCACAAACCTGCAGTTTTGTAGATACATTGCTGGTCATTAATGGTGGGAGATTTTCTCCTAGCTGTGCAATATTTGTGTTTGATTTAAAAAATAAAAATAAAAAAAATAAAAAAGGATATAAGCACCTCTCCTGTGAATTGCCATCGTCTCCATGGGCTAATGAAAACAACAAAATCAATGGAGAACACTTAGTATGTGAGACATAAACATCTCAATATCAGGGCGAATGCCTTGGGCTCGATCACCTCAGTGGGATAGACAGTGGCTGACCGCTCCTGTGCTGCAGTGCTCTTCTCATTGTATTTCTTGTGCACTTGTACACAGAGCCATTGGATTTCTTTCAGGAGGGGTTTCTCACGGCTCTTTGGTCTGTTGCCCTGTGATTGGCCGAGCCCGTCCGAACGGTGGCCAATCCATAACAGGCATGGTTACTATGTGGTAGGCATGGTTATTATTGAGGTTCTCGTTGGCAAGGTCCCTGAAAAAAAGAGTCGTATTCCCGGACTGTTGGGTGGCTGATCCCGTTAAGGTGCTTTTCCACTGTGTACAAGCTCCTTATGCCAGGTTATAATATCGAACCCGTACCGTGCCAGTGCCAGCTGCGACAGGAAAAAACCCCACCTTATTGGCTGTAGCGTTGCCCAGGGAGACGAGGATCAGTCAGCAGGGATGCCTGTGGCTCCTCACTTGCCATTGACTCTCATTCAGATGGGACGAGCACATCAAACTCCATCATGCATTTGAGCTGTTATGCGGTTATTTATGAGTTAAGTGCAAATCACGTAGATTTGCCTGCAGGCTATTAGTGTGCGAAGGGGAAAACAGTTTAAGGATTTTCTGTTCTTAGGGCCACCAAGCTGCAATGATATGCAAATGCTTAAATGAGTGAATGTAACTGTCTTTTTATGTCATAGCGGCTTCAGTGCGAGCTCATTTAAAAATTAAAAATAAAAAAAAACCAACCTTCACACACAGAAGTGTATCTGAACGCTGTCTGTGTCTCGCCGAAGCTCTTGTTGAGTGTCTGAAGGCCGAGCTCAAAGAGAGAGCTGAAAATAGTCGCTCATTCGCCTGAACAAAAGAGCTTTTTTAACCTTCGGTTGCTAACAGTTCAGTCGATTAGTCTTGAAATCACCCCTGGCTATCCAGAAAAACTGTTGCTTTCTTCTTCTTCTTTTTTTTCTTCTAAAAATACATACATCCCACTCTAATGCGGAGATCTGACTGATCCTGATTATCAAGAAAATGTAAATGCATATTTATTATCTCTACTGTAGTTGTCGTATGTTCCGATCTCTAAAGATTACATTGTTACAAGGCACTTTTGCAGGCCTACTAATTTAAGGCATTGGCATTAAAACATTTAGCTGATGCACTTCTCCAGAGCAACCATTTAGAGCTTAATTTTTACACACCATCTATTTATCCTTTTATTTACTGAAGCAATTTAAGATAAATACTGGTAGTGTTCCACCTGGTAATCAGCCCTGTAACCACTGAGTTGCTGTCCCCGAAGAATTACGCTACTCTGCCCCCCTCAAAACTATTTTGACAATACAAATACTGCGGTGTTCATCGTAACTCTGAGGAGCCCAATAGGAGCGCGTGAATATTTCATTCTGATATTTTCGTGACAGAAGCAGAGAAGCGATTCAGGTTAAGTACCTTGCTCAAGGGTAAAAACCTGCAGCAGTCCTCCTGGGACCCAAACCTACAACCGCAGAATTACAAGACTAGTTCCCCAGCCATCGCATTATACTGCTGTGCTGTGCTCCATCTCATACGTGTTCTATATAAGTGCGACTATTCTTAAGGCACGTGAAGTCACCAGTGGTGCAGATAATGACATCGCCATGACATACCGTGGAACACACACCATATGCCCATTTGCATTTTGTGGCATGAAAATTCATGGATGTCATTGTAGCACTTACAGAGGTGCTATGTAGTAGCTATGGAGTTATGTAGCCATTATGAAGGACATTTCACTGTCAGTGTGTTACTGATGTTTCTGTCTGTGAAGTAATAGTAAAATATTGTTGGTGCTCTCGTTAAAAAAGAGTATGTTGATATAACCGAGCATGTACTAAAGTTTCAGTAAACTGTTGCAATTATAACACTCTATTGTTGAATAAAAATGTGTTAAAAATACAAAGATCAGCAAACGGCTCAACAGTCCTGCTGACAGAAATTTGCAATTAATTTTCCAGGAATTTTACAATTAATTTTCCCTGAGACCCTCATCTTCAAACAAACTTCAATTTTGTATAATTACGTGTGTGTGTGTCTGTGTGTGCATGTGCTAATTGTAGACAAAATAATGTATATCAGTTCCATTATATTGATCAACATCATAATTATCAATGTTCACTTTAATTGCATTACATGCATTTGCAGGTAGTCAATGTCCATAATTGGATTATAAAATTCCCCTGATTCTGAATGTATAAAACAACGAATGTTTTAAATTCCCACTGCAGTTTTTAATTTCTTTATAATGTAAAAACTTTGCTTGTACTTTTCCCTTTCTTCGCAGAAGGTCAAAATTGAAATTAGCACATTGAAATTCAGGTACGAGCCATGCCCTTCCCTACTCAAAAATAATATTGCATTCTAGGAAATAAACGGGGGAAAATCTCCGCCAACACAAGAATAAATGTGTTAATTCGCCTCTCCGAATACAGCCGTCCTCAGCTGTTTCTTATTAACATAAGCATTCGGAAAAAAACATATTCATATTGTTTGTAATACATGCCGCATAATGGAATTCAGCAAAAATTTGAAAATGCGCTCCACAAATTATAAGGCCGTAACAAAAAAGGATGCATGAATTCATGAAATATTATTCATAGATGTCATAAAGATGCAGAAAACATAAGGAAGCAGTACGCCCCTGAGCCTGTGTTTCCACTAATAACTCACAATCATGCTGTCCAGCCTAGATTTGTATTATATGCTTCTTTGTTTGTTTGTTTGTTTGTTTGTTTATTTATTTACTTAGCCGGCATCTTATTGCAGAGCATTAGAAAATATACACCGCATGCATCATGAAAATAGCAGGTAAACTATCAAAGCTATACAAAGGGGCTTGTTTTACCATGATTGCTAAAAAAATATATATAATATAAATCAAACGAGGAACCAGCAGTATTTGATATGAAGAAGGAGAAAAACAAAATCAAACCATTTGCCAAATGAGGACAAAGATAGCAGGTCACTGAAAATGAGACGCACTGTTCCGAAAGCTAAAGTAGAAGTGCAATAGCAAACATTCTGCTACGATCCTAATTACTGCTGGTTTGACTATTGGTTTTTTCCTTATCTGTGAACTCAGAATACCTGGAACATCAGAGTAGGCCGCTGGCATAAACATTCTATGCAGTTCTTTACGGTCATACCCGTCCCTGGGCCATACATTTCAAGTTAAAAAAATTTTTTTTTTATGTTGGAGCACTTTGGGGCCACAACAGCTTTCTTGTGGCCCCAAAGCCACCGAAACCCTAGGGCCGGCTCTAAATAACATTTCAGTGAGACGTGTGCCAGGGGGCTGTAATGTAATGTGACACAGTGTGACGCAGTCCCCAGGGTAGCTGACTCTCGGCCATATGCGATTCCACCCTCACGGACGGATTTGAAAGGAAAAATTTCTAATTTCGAAACATTTGAATGGAAAAAGGAAGGGAATACTGTCCCATTCCCCTTAAGAAATGCTACTCTCATGTAAGTATATGATTCAAATAAATAATTTATTTAAATTCTTACAATCGGTGGTTTTGTGTCACAAAGTTTCAAACATTTCACATTTCCAAACAACCATTCCTTTCCTGATGTTTAAATATGTTTTTTCTGCTGTACGCAAAAAAAGAAAAGTAGGAAGTGCTTCACAGCATTGAAATCTTGGTGAACTTTAAAAGCTCGGCATGCTCGTGCATTTCTGAGAACAGCGTGCGATTTCCCGCGGTGTAAACTGTTATAAATGGAGCCTTGAATCCGCATGTTTGCAAAGCGGACTTCAGAGAGCGCGTCTCCCTGCTGAATGAAAGCTGTCCTGTCCTGACGGGCGTAAGTGCCCGTCCCCCTGGTCAGTCCCTTCCTCTTGGATCACTTGCACCTCAAAGTCTGGCCCTGAGGCAGGTTCGAGGGCTTGCCACGGTGACCCCCAGGGTGTCGTTTTGGGCAGGACACTTAACAAATACTCTCTCTGTTCCCCTCTCTGCTTTCTACCTGTCCAAAGAAAAAAAAAAATGTGATGGGAGGGTGGGCCTCTCTGCTCTCCTTTAAAAAAAATATTAAGGAATGGATATTAAAAGGACAAAATCCCTGTCTATGAAACCGAGGCCATTTCAAAATGGCGGTTAGGAGCCGCGCGCAATCAAGGAATGCTTCCTTAGCACTTTCTGAAGAGACAGAGTCGATCGACCACTGCGCGCGCTTCAGCACCCACGCTCAAGAACTGATGTTTTTTTAATGTGGGCAGGCCGTCGGAGCAATGCAATGTTATTTTCTAAAAAAAAAAAAAAGTTCTTCCTAGATAACCTTATTTTACACAAGACAAGGCTTTTGAAAAACACGGACAAGTCATAGACATGGTTTCTATGACTGAGAATAACAAACGAATGGTTGAATTTCTTGCCAAATAGCGCCACTTGTCACCACAAAGCACCGTAAATGGTGATCTACAACACAGCACAGGGCATTATGGTACATTGTAGCGTATACGATTCAGGTGAATAAATGATTCTTAAAATGGTCGTTATTTCTTGTCACCAAGTTTCTCCCTTCCCGATGCGTACATATCTCGGAGATTCCCCTGCACCTGATGAAATATAAAGCACATTACGGGAGAGGGATCTCGCCGAAGATGTAATACGCTTGTTCATTTTTTGAGAGCGCTGTCGGCACAGTAAAAGTAATGGATGATCACAAAGGAAGTCGAGGAGCTACATGTTCACGATACACTGTCATTGAATATTCTTTACACCTGCTACACTTTGCAACACAAATTAATTTTTTTCTGCATTACTTTATTGTTCCAGGATAATTTTGATGTGTATCATCAGCAGGGGGTGGAAAATGTCTGTTATGCTTCCCCAACCCCCCCGCCACCCCCACCCCACCCCTGTGAGTGCCTATATATTCCTCCTCTAAAAATGGTCTTGCCTGAAGTCAATCCAGTGCTTTACTTCCATTAGTGCTGCACTTACTGATACTCTGTAATATTAAAAGCATCCTTTATCAGTTCTGGAGAAAATAGCACATTATGAATTAAGTATTACGTTTTTTTTTTCTTCTCCCTTCTTACAAAAACCATCATATGTCACATTCTGTAATGGAAAAAGGGGAATGCTAAAGTAAATGGGAAGATCCAATAATATACTGCAAAATGGATGCAGAATAGAATTATTTTATTTTCCTAGGGGGATCTTCAGGAGTTCCCTTATAATTATAATAATAGAATTATATCATTCATGTATATTACTCTATAAGTAATATATATTGTAGGAGACAAAAACAGAAGCTCTAACGAGGTGCAGGGAATCAAACAGCTCTGCTCAAAGTATAGCAGAGCTGTACTCAAAGGATTCTACTTCTGCTGTCTAACTCCTACTGAGTTATTTTAACAGTGTACTACAGTATTTATCATACAATGTCAAATCAAGTGAACAATTAACTGGTTTAAAGATTTCACCAACAAGATTTTTACTTTTACTGGCAAGAAGAACGAGGCTTGAGAGTCCACTAAATGTCTTTTATTTTTAATCCTACTCATAAATAAATGATCATAATCTCTTCCTAATAGTGCAACTACGCCAGTTTTGCTCTAAATCCTGCCGGAGACAGGAATTGAAAGGAGAAGCTAAAATATAACTATAAATATAATATAATGAAGTTCAGTCTCGAAAACACTGCCATCAGGCTCAAGCCATCATCCTTCCTGTCTGTCGAAAAAAAGATAGGCAAGAGCGCGTCTAATTTTAAGGAGACGGGTTCGAACACGAGAAATCCATTACTCCTGCCTCCTGGCCGGCTCCAGGGGCTTAGATGGGGCTCGCGGTTTAATCCCCGGGACTTGACATGATGTCTGCGTAACGCATGTCAACCGCCAGGCCCGCCGCCCCGGATAACCGGACGTGATCTGAGGGCCTGCGAGCGGACACACACGTGTGCGTCGCGTGTGCCGCATCCACGGAGAGTCCCCAGGCACTTTCAGACTAAACCCTGGATCCAGCCAATGCAGTCTTTTAAGTTCTCCTTGTTTTCTTTTTTTTTTTCTTTTCTACCCCACTGGCAAGTTATGTTTTCTCCTCTCATGTGTTGTTGTTGTTTTTAGGCAGGTTCATATCTGGTTTTTCCTAATTTGTCCTTTTTTTTTTTGATGACTGTTTGTCATTGTGTGTTTTTTTCTTTAAACAAAACCGTGAAATAAATTGAAGAAATAACTGAATAGAACTGAAAAAAAACAACCTGGTATTTTAAGCTGTGTCTTTCAGTATGGCGATATGGAATGTGTGTACGTATTCAAATGGATTTTTATACCGTATATTTATTTTTATTTTTTTTTTAATGTGTTGTTTTGTTATAATTCATTGTGTGCTTTGTTAGTGGCTTGCACAAGATTTGCCTGGACTTTAGTCAATGAAATACCGAAGTATTCCATCACGTTCAAGGTCATCGTAAAGGTAATGGGTGCCTTAGAACAGTCTGTAACAGCCAACAAAAATATTGATGGAAATATTGACGAGTGCAGTGGGGTACATCAACACAAAAGAGGAGAAAGTAAGGATGATGGATGGAGTGAGGGAGGGATAGACAGATAAAGAGACAGATAGAGAAGAGGCAGAGGGAGATAGAAAGAGAGAGAGAGAAAGTGCTGGAAAGTGTACCGCTCAGAGGGAAAGCACAAAGGACATCAGTGATGTGTTTTTCTCCTGTTTTTGCAAAAAGACAAATTCTCACCAAACATTTATGTTCCCACAAGTGTGTGTGTGTATGCGTGCATGTGTGTTACAGTAATCAACGTGTGTTTGTGTGCATATGTGTGCTTGTGTATACATGCGTGCCTGTGTGTTACAGTAATGAACGTGTGTGTGTGTGTATACGTGTATGTGTATGTGTGTGTTAAATTAATGAACATGTGTGTGTGTGTGTGTGTTTGCATGTAAAACATGTCAGGTGTGGGAGAGATTTAATGGAATTGATGGCCCCAGGGTGGGGGGGGGTGGTTAGGGGACAGAGTGTCCAGTTGAAGGTGGTTGAACTGTAGTACAGCAGAGCATCTGAGAGCACTTACATATGTGGCTCCTTAATTTTCCTCAGCACACCTGACCTGGGGGGCGGGGATCTGGTGTTACAGCATCTGTTTCCCCCTGGGGGGCAGGGGGGGGGGGGGGGGGGTGAGGGCGGTCTGCAGGTGATGTTGCTGGAGGGGGTGTGTGGATGGTGTGGAGAGCAGGGGTGTTTTGTGGGAAGTGAAGCATGGGGTGGGGTGGGGGGGCTGGGGGGGGGGCTGAATTTGAGCAGGTTGACTCCACAGCCCTGTCTCGAGGGGGGTGGGCGGTGGGTGGGGGGTGGGGGGTTTTGACGAGCAGAGCTCGTTACCCATTCGGACGGAGGCAGGTGTCGGCTGACAGGGGAGGAGATGCTGCCGGAATCCCCTAAACCCCTCAGCTCATTCTGACCTGTCAGCCCCTGCCAATCAAGCCCAAATAAACTCACTGGGCCTGACCGCCCCTTCTTTCAAGGTGCTTCGAGAAATAAAATAAAAAATTATAAAAAAAAAAAATAAAAAAAACTGAGCAAAAATCTTATAGAAAATAAGCCTCTCTAGCTTCATATAATTCCCGCCAAAAACTGAGGCTGGACAGCCGACTGCTTTGCACAGTATTTCCCCATTCAAACCAAAGCCCGATAACCACACATTATTACTGCATCTCATTAATTTGCTTAACAGGTGCCCTTGGTCCAGTGCAGCCGATACAGCCTCCATTTGGACATAGTGCATTTTCCTAACATGCACTGAATGACTTTGAGCTCAGAGCCTCGCCACAGCATTCAACAGCAGTGCTGCCACATGCTGGAAGCAAGATTAGGTCTCACAGCGTCGCACGTTTGCACGTACGGAAACCCTTCCCCGATTTTTCCACGTCCGGGTGTCACTACGCATTAAAATCTCCGAGCAGCGATGTGTTACTTCCTGCACGCCAAGGCTGTTTTTTTTTTTGTTTTTTTTTTTTTACACAACTTTACATTATTCTTACATTTTTACATGCTCACACAACCACTTACGCTACACGCCATGATGGCTATGAAGTCCCTGTGGAGCGGTCAGTACTGGTAAAATGACAAGCAGGCAAATTAACATATTTGTATAATGAGATCGCTTGATTGGTGGAAAAAACTAAACATTTTATGTAAATCTCCCAGTTAATGAGGCCAGAAACATGCCCAAGCAGTGAGAAAGCAGCATAATATATTTTAGTTGCTTTCAGTATTTAAAAAAATAAATCTTGACAGAATGACTAGCACTTGAGACCAGAATTTTTATTTTCTGGTTCCTTATAGTATCTTTAAAAAGAAAACCTTGATGACACTACTTTTTGACTGTCATTTTAAGGATTGGATGCTGGCCTAAAGTATATGTAAACATTACCTCCACTGACATTACAAGATACCTTACTGTACCTCTCGTGACATTACAAGATATTTTTTGGGAGCTGTGCTGGCTTCACCATTTTAGGGTCTGTGTCATATCCTGGCTCCTCCTGAATTAGAGACTGTGGTGGCATGAACCGCAGAGACGTATCCCAGAGTGCTCGTGTGGAATTGCACGTTGCAGGCGATACTCCGCATATTGTGACAAACATTATCATCTTAATAGCGGGGCCTGTCAGCTTGCCTTCAGACAGCGTTGCGTGTCGCCGTGGGTGATGCACGTTTCCGTGAGAACCCCTGAGCCTCCGGCTGACTCGGTAATTGCCCCAAGCTGGCACCGACGTCCGAATCAAACAGCGATCGGGAAGAGCTTTTGTTTTGACAAGGCTGCGATGTTTATGTGACGCTTTTGGAAGAAGAGCGGAGCCAAGGGCAATTTAGAGAGATGTTTTAAAAAAAAAAGAAGTACACAGGAAAAAAGCCACACTGTCAGAGAGCTCTTTGACCACGGGACACTTTGATTGGTTTGCTTTATGGCGAGTCGTCATTAGTAGTCTAGTCTAGTAGTCACAGATAATGCTCAGGCACTCAATGGAAAAGGGCATTAAAACCGATTTTCCCTTTAAAGTGGTGTAAAGCTAACAAGAAGGACGTTTCTGGGGGCTGCTGGGTGGTTGCGGTTCATTTGGCTAAGGCTATGGTTTAAGGATGAACCCCCACGGTCACGGATCAAAGCCAATGACCATGGACCGTGCCAGTGCCGACTGTGGTCAGCAGCTCCACAGGTGTGGTGCTGGTGTATGGGAGAGTTCAGTCAGTAAGGGGCTCAGGTTTCGTTTGCTCTCTAGCGACCCCTGCTGGTCGATCGGGGCACCCATGGTCTGCGTGCCAAAGCAGCACGTGAGGGCTTCCACTGACTCAACTCTGCGGGGTGCTAAGAAGCAGGCTGGCGACACCACGTGTTTCGGAGGAGAACTGCGGGTATCTACACTCTCCCAGATCAGCGGTGGGGACCGTGCATGTGTGCGGCTGCAATATCAACAGTTAACTCAACATTCCAAATTAGGGGGGCACAAATCTCTATGGTACATTTTTTTGTACATTTCTGTGGTTGTTGCTGGCTGTCGTACCTGCTAAGGCAGAGGATTCCAGCGTGTGGATGCTTCCCACAGTCGAACACTGGCAGTGACTCTCGTTGCCTTGTTCTGTCTGCTGCACTGTCCGGAAAGGGAAATTGATAATCCTTAGCCCGTCGCCCAAGAGCGATTCTCGGTTCAGGAGTCTGCCTGCGGCGCAAAGTACACTCCTCTACAGCAGTGTGTGTGTGTACAGCTCAGCCGGCGGGCGACAAGGTGTGAAGAAGAAGAGCTAGCGTAGCGTGCTTACACGCGCACTTGACGGAGCGGGATAAAAAATCGTCCGACAGCGAAAGGGAGAGAGAGGAGTAAACCTTTTGAAAAGCGCGAGATATTTACGCGGAATAAAAAGCGAAGCGTGCCTAATTAAGGCAGCGGCTCTCCGTGAAGGGGTTCCAGGAGCGCTGGACCGCGGTTTTGTTTGCGCCGATCCGAACTGCCGTAAAGAAGCGATAACGGGTGGACGTAATTAATTTCACGGCAGAAGGGCAACGCGTTTTTCAGAAGTCACGTCGACCGGCCCGGCCTATCTCTGCAACTCGAGCCCTAACTGAAGCCCTTTGTAGCTTCGCTCGCTCGGCGAGCGTGTTTGATTTC
Source organism: Anguilla anguilla (assembly GCF_013347855.1). Lineage (NCBI taxonomy): Eukaryota > Metazoa > Chordata > Actinopteri > Anguilliformes > Anguillidae > Anguilla > Anguilla anguilla. Next base: position 7,174,080 of record NC_049203.1, read on the forward strand.
CATCAAGTCAAAAAAGCATTTCAAGTTATCACGGAATGCAATTAAAGTCAATCAGATAAATTCCATACCATTTCAGCTTGCAAAACCAAGAACACACACACACACACACACACATACAGTGAGAGAGAGAGAGAGAGAGGGAAAGACAGAGACGAAAGAGAGAGAGAGACAGACAGCGAGAGAGAGAAAGAGAGAGACAGAGAGGCAGATGGAGAGACAGACAGAGAGAGAGAGAGAGAGAAAGAGAGAGAGAAAGAGAGAGCCTGTAATTCACAGTGTATCATAGGCAGACAGGACACACTCATTAGCCTGACCCTAACATAGCAGCTCTTTTCCTCCATGCTCTCTGAATAGCTTATTATGAGAGCAGCGGTTCACTGCAACATTGCCTTAATATGGAATTACCGCGCCTCATTAGCCTTTAATCCAACACAATAATGATTAGGGCCCAGCACTCCGAGGAGGTAGAGGAGTGGAGAGAGAGAGAGAGAGAGGAAATTAGCACAAAATTCAAAAGGAAGGGGAAATTACCGTCTTCCGTCCAGCGATCTGAGCTTGGGGAGGAAGAGAGAGAGAGAGAGAGAGATGGATCAAAGAGAGATGAAAGACGACAAAAAGGAGTGGATTAGGGAAAGAAGGAAGGAAAAATGGAGGGTGAGGTAGTAACGAGAGGGTCGGGGGGGGAATGAAACGGCGAAAGATAGATGAGGTCAGTGCGGTCAGTTTTTTGTATTAACTTTCTCTAATTCTTAGTCGAGTTTGGCAGCGGGTTAGAAAAAGTGCCTGAAGCTCCAGGTTACTGCGATGGATTGTATTGCTCCTGAATGACATTGCTTTCATCTCCGTAGTGATAATCCCCATTGCTCATTTGTACCATTGTGATAGTCCCAGTATAGTCCTAGTACAATAACCCTTCTCCACAGTAATCCACAGTGCTTCATTGTGACTATCCATACAGTATTACTCCTGTGTGATAGTCCCTATTACTTCTGTGAATAATCTCTTTTGCTCCTGATAGATAATCCCCTGTGCTCATCTTTGATAGTCTACATTACTGCTGTGTGACAATCCCTGTTACTCCTGTTTGATAGTCTACATTACTGCTACGCGATGATCTGTGTTGCTCCAGTTTCATAATCTATAATGCTGCTGTGTGATTATCCGGCATGACGGTCAGTGTTCTCTCGCTCTCCACCTTAGCTAATGTGTGGTGAGTCTTCTGGCACAAAATGGCTGCCGTGCATCACCCAGGTGGGGGCCACACATTGGTGGTGGGTGAGGTGCGCTCACACTCATCACTGGAAAGCACTTTGAGCATTCGGAAAAGTGCTTTATAAATGCAATGATTAATTCATTCATTCATTCATTCATTCAGTATCGCTGTGGTATGATGATCATTGTCACTCCTGAGTTAA
>NC_049203.1:7180494-7250494 GCF_013347855.1 Anguilla anguilla
CAGTGGGCGTGGTTAGAATGTTACTGACCAGCGTGTGGCGCGACGTATGTGCTGAGACAGCACAGAGAGGGAAAGTAATGATTCGGGCTGCCATGCTGGACAACGGACTGGTGACGGGACCCCCCCCCCCCTCCCTCCTTCCCCCGTCCCCTCAGGCTCCTGCAGTTCTGTCTTCCCGCTGAATTTCCCGAACGTGCCGCGCATGGAAATGCTGAAATTGCATTTGTGTGGTGGGGGGGGGGTGAGCAGGCGGGCGGGCGGGCGGGCGGGCGGCGTGGGGCAATTTAGACCTCATCATGCGCCGGTGGTACGGTGGCGGTCTGCAGCACGCCCGTGGCCTCCCTGCTTGTTAATCTTCCCGCCGTCCCCTTCCCCCCCCGTTCCGTGAAACCCCGTAGAGGAAGTACGCTTGCACCTGGAGGTACTGTAGCAGGCATATGACCCCCATCACCATCATGAGAAAGACATCATCGCTCAGGCCCGGTGATGAAGTGATGATAACATGGGAACGGGTGCCAGGATAACACACGCACAGAGATTACATATGCGCTGCCTGGCCAATTAGGGAATCAGACGTTATGTGCAAAATGTGAAACGCCAGCTTGTGTACTGGATGCTGTTATTACATAACACTTTTTAGTAGCACGTTCAGATATGATTTCTGTTGTATATTACTTCGCTTACCGCAACATAATTTTGTTTATTTGATTTACATATACAGAGAATTTCACTGCTGCTATTTTCTTCAATTAACATGTTTGCTAAAAACATGCACACACATATGCACACACACACACACCGCACACACACAAACACACATCACATTTACTTTCACTCATTATGTACGCAGATGTTGAAGTTGCGGACCGTTTAGAATGCACCTTGCTGTGATAACAAGTGTCTTGGGTCACACTCTGAATCTGTGTGGATTGGCATGCCTGAGAGGTGTGAAGAGATCTAGGCATTGATAATCTACTTGAGATATTTTTCCAATTAGACATATAAGCCTAAAGCTGTGGTTTCCCTTTGCCTCCTAATGTATGGGCAATCAATGATCAATGCATTCAGTTTGACTGCCAGAACTATGACCCTGTGAGCAAGTCAGAAATGTGAAGATGAGGACTATTACAAGGAAGTTTGTATGAAATGTATGGATATTCATAGAGGTATGCCTATATGAACCTGACAAGCTTATGCTGTGTTGCTTGTATATGGAAGTGTAGTTCTACATTCTGGTTTATATACATATAATTACACATATACATGTGTGTGCGTGTGTGTGTGTGTGCTTTCATGTGTGCGTGTGTGTGATGCACATACACACACACATACACAGACTGAGATGCAAACAAAATATAAGAGTGTTGCATGCACAGACAGCAAATGAAAGCAGACAAGTAAACACACAACAAAGAGCATTCAAAACAAATGCACAATGACACATTATACAACATGTTTACAGCATATACACGCACAGTAAAACAAATATCAGCAGTTAGATGTCTCTGTCTAACAATGCTTACTGATTTTCTGCACTGACTTCTCTTCTTTACAAAGCCAAAAATCCAATCTATTGGCTTTTATATACTATGTAATATTGACATAGAACCTGGATGGCTTCCCTCCAAACTGTTTTCTGAATTTTTGTCTATGCTGTCTAAATACATAGTGACATATAACCCTGATCTCCTCTTTAATACCACACTTATTGATATTCATGTGTGCCCAGATGCTGAAATTCTATGGACTTTGCAGCGTATTGCATATATAGTTGGTCATTAATGTGATGTTGTTTACCCTTTGAAGTAGATATTTTGGAATGTTAGAGTCTGAATTCTAAGTCAGTGTTCTAGAACTCCGTTGCTTTCAGTTACCAGTAGTGATTGTTACATCAGCATTAGAATTTGCAGTTAAGAAAATTCTAATCACGTATCTGTGGCCTCACACCTTAGAGGGTTAAAAGGCTCACCAGTCTCAAAGTAAACCCATTACGTTATCGGACACATCCCTCTCCAATTTTTTGTTTGGGACGAGGGAAGTGTCCCGCGTCTGAGACAACCCCTCTGTTTACCACCTCCCGTCCCGGATGACAGCACACTGAGAATGGCGTCTGCCTCCTCCCATCACCTGGGCTTATGAGACTGAAAGAGTAACAGCTACAGCAGGGCTACAGGAGGCTACGCCGCTGTCAGTCTGAGCTGACCCCCCCCCCCCCGCCAGTCATGACTGGCATCTCAGTGCTTGCAGGTACCAGGGCGAGATACTGACCCCCGCTCTCTCACTCCGATGCCTTCGCCCATCTTCTTACTGCCTATGACTGACAGACAGCATCACCTTTTACTGTGAAGAGAATATTACACACACACACACACACACACACACACACACACACACACACACACACACACACACCCATACACACACACACACACACACACACACATGCACACACATACACACAAACACTCACACACATACACACACGCACACACATACGCATGCACACCCACCCACACACACACACGCACACACACCCACCCATACACACACACACACATGTACACACATACACACACACACACACACACATACGCATGCACACATACACGCACACACACAGGCACGCTTTGTTTGAGATGTTAGCAAGAAATTATTAAAAACTATTTTAAAAAAACAGGAAGTGCAAGAATTATATCAGTACATTTTTTTGCGAATCACACATTCGGAATAAAATATTCTGACCTTGCATAAATGGCTTTATTAAATGGAGTAAAAGATGTTTACCAATTCACTGTCTCTAGTTCAGGCTCACACCTTTCCATGAACACTTCATAAAAAAACTCCTTTGCATAAACACTTTCATAAATACTCTTGTGTTGAGAAAATTCCTGTTAGTTTTACAATTCACACATTTCTCTGAGTGCACTTTTCACATGCAGGGAATTAATTCAGACGGGGCAGAAAATCAGATCCCATTTATTTGTTGTGAACCCTCAGCCCTCGCGGCGCGGTGCCCTTCCCAGCATCCCGCACTTTCCAAACTCAGAGGTCCAACCCTGTGACCGGCCACTGGAACACCCCTCATTCCCACAATGCAATTCTTCTGGAAATAACAGCCATGCAGCTGCAGACAGATGGCCCAGCAGTCGATTTTGAAGTTAAAGACAGTGGGGTAGTTCTGGTACCTTTGAACCGCTACTTTTAATGGTCCTCGTTTCAATATTTTTATGCGCATTTTTTATCATACTTCATATTGGCAGTCCGGACTGGCAGTGTGTCTGTCGCTGCTGTTTTGAAAACCACTTTCAACTAAGATACAGTATCCAAGGAAAACACTGTATAAATGAAACTAGTATTATTCCTTATTATCTTTGATTATTATCATTAATTTGGTACACAAGGTCCAAAAACTAAGATAAGAAAAGAAAATAATACATTACAGACAGTAGGCACTTTTGCAGTAAGGCCACCTGATTCTGTTTTGATGTTGGGAGACAACTATTGAGCAACACAGATCTTTGATCCACAGGTGGGCATATTCAAATGACACAGGGAACATTGTTCACGGTTCGGAGCACCTTGGAGGAGGAGGAGAAAGCTGTGTGTTTTGCACTGGGAATATTCCCAGGCTTCCTAGATTGAATATTGGAATAATCAAGCCACCCAGTTCCCAAGCACTTGAAACGAACAGTCCCCGCTCTGTAAATAATGACTCACTGCAGAGATTTGAATTGCCTTACACTTACTAGACAGGAAAATTAACAATATCAATTCATTTCTTGTTCTTCTCCTGCAGGAGTCTTGGGTTTTCCTTCATGAATCCTGACCAGAAAAAAATGACGTTCTTCTAAAATATTTCTGTATTTTCATTAATGAATTAACCAGAAAATGAAATCAGGTCCAATCTGTTGTGGTCGCCCTTTATTTTTTTCCTTCTTTTTTTTTTGATGAATCAAATAATTTGTTTTGTAATTAGTTTAGAGCCTCTGTCCCTCTGCCTGGTTTTCTGGTTCCCCTGTTAGGTGCTGAGGGTGCTTCGAGTTTAAACTGCCCCAGGCACTTTCAAACGGCAGATTTTAACAAGGGAACACGAGCGTATGACTAAGTGCTGGGGATCTATTCATTTATTAGCCGTTTTTTTTCTCAATTTTTTTCCCCGATGTTGTTGCTTGGGCGCTGTCCGTCTCTGGCGTTTCTGATATGAAAAAACCGTTAGTCTGCGATGGCGGGGGGGGGGGGGTTGGGGGGGGAGCAGGGGGAGGCATCGCCCGCAGTCATGCCCTCATTTGCAACAGCCCCCGATGGAAGGACCGAACAAACAAACACTAATCTCCTAACTTAATACTTCTGCGCGCTGTAACAGACAGAACTGGCAGGCATTAGCATGGCGGCGTGGTGGTCAGGGGTGACGATACGCGTTCGGTTATCCGCGCCAGCTTTAATTTGTCTGTTTGTTGGCGGTGTGAGCGAACGCTGCTAACGAATCGGAATCAATAGGCTCTGCAAATGTTTCGTGAGGAATTTACCCCCGAATTCTGCATATTTGCTGCATAATAAGCGACGTGCATATATTGCGTACATACGCAAACTGTCCTGGGCAATGGGTGGTCATGGGGGAAAAAAATGAATGTGAAAATATGTTGAGGCAGGTATTGGGATATCCAATCAGAATAATACATTAGAATTTTTGGCTTGAGGACAGTGCCTCGTCCAAAGGTTTCGCAGAAACGGTCTTGAGAGGCACGTCGGAGGGGCAAACGGGTGCAAACTGGATTTGGCGGTTTTGCAGCGGGGTAAAGATTGAAGAGAGCCAGCCAGCGCAGCACCTACTTTGACGGGATTGAGCACTCGATCGCTCTGCCAGTGCGAAACGGTCCCCAGCTCACGGACTCATCTGGCACGCCTCCTGCCCTGGGAACCAGGCCTCCCTGATCTACTCCCTCCTGTCCATTTCCTTCTCCCTCTATTCCTGCATCCCTCTCTCTTCTCTTCTCTTTTTCCTGGTCTCCTCCTAATTTCCTGTGCATCCCTCTACTGCCCTCTCACCTATCCTCTCTCTTCCTTGTTCTCTCTCTCACTCTCTCAACCCCCTCTCTCTATCTCTTTCTCTAAATCTGTCTCTGCCTCTCTCTTTCGCTTTCTCCTGGCTCCTCATTCTCTCTTTCTCCCTCTCTAGCTCTTGTTTTCTTGCCAGCTCTCTCTCTCTCCCAGTATTTCTTTTTATCACTCTGTCTGCCTTTCTTTATCTATCCCCCTCACCCATTCATTTGCAGCTATTCTGCTTTGCAGCAGCTGTACTGTTTTACAACAGCTCTACTACTTTACAGCAAAAAATGCCGCTTTACAGCAGCCATACCGTATTAGAGCAGCCACAGAACTGTATAAGACCTAGAAAGGAAACAGGGTCACATGACCCCATTCGACTCTATTTAATTTGGTACTTTTGCAACATGGCTACCACAGCCCGAAAATAGTATTACCGGTGAACTCTGCAATGTATTTCCCACGAGTGCTGAAAATGTCATCGAATTCGCTCACAAATTTCTCATTATTTGGGCCTATTTGATAGCACGGAAAGTCTGAAACAGCAATTGGGACCCACTGCTACTGCTCAGCCTACCAAAGATGGCACATTAAGCAAAATAAACAAGCAGGCGCAATAATCATCCTTTAAATCTGTGAAGTAATCCTATTCAATAAACCTTTATTAATTTTGCTTTTCACATATCATCAGCTGCCCTCACATAGTACTGACTCTAACTCCCCAGATTAACGTCTGGGGGCACATACTGAGTAGGCCACCTGTCATCAGGGGGGGTGTAATACTGTCCATATTGTATGATTTATGATGAAATAAAAAAACATATTTAAAAAAATCATGTAGATGTCAGTTTGTTTTTCTTTGCATGATGGTTATTGCTTAGATTATTACAATACAGGCCAGATTGATGAGTCATTGCAGTCCGGCATAGACGAAGAAGCAGCGATGGAGAAAGGAATGGCATAACATTGCGTTTGATTAACACAACAATATTAACCCACATTCATTGGATCACTAGAGCTAGCCACAAACTTTACAGGGCACTAAAATCAAAGTGGATTATAAATACTGCCTCCCAACAAAGACGGTGCTTGACATTGATAATAAAACTGGCATGTTAACATAAAGACGTCAGTCGCAGTGAGGTTTAACACGGCTTTGTTTCAACACAATATTCAAACCGAAATGCGGACTGAAGACATTCAAGGATGTTATGTCAAGGTTAAAGGTTAAGGTTAGCCATTGGCAAGGCTTATTGTCTTTTCAATGTGAATCAACCACTGGTGTATTATAAACAGGCTTTATGGTAGCCTGTGCTACTGTATCTACACCACTGGCTGCTAATGCTAGATAATTTAGCGAGCCGACAAAGTTAGCTAACTTAGTGTAACTTAGTCATCGCTTGCTACTAGTTACAATGGCAGCTGTTATATTGTGCAAAATGCAAAATGCAAAATGCCATGACAGTGGACACAGTGCAAGACTCTGCCTGTTTCTCTTATCATGCACTCACATCCATTGAGGGCAAGCAAATACATAAATACATTTTTAAAAATTAATTTCCAAAATAAATAATAGAAATACACATAAACAAATAAATGCTTTGGCTGACCGAGTTCGTGTCACTAAATGAAACAGGAAAGTAATGTGAATGCGGGTGGGTTTTTTGGAGGGGGGGGTGGTGGGGTGGGCTTGGGGGGGAAGGGTGTCAGCCAGCCTCTTAGATGAAGGTCCTTACCTTAATGGCACCATCGGTATTTGGTATCAGCGGTATTTAGTCTTTGGTCTGACAGCAAGGCGACGTTTCGCAAGCAAATCAGCTGCTGTGACAGCCTCCCAGAGGCCAGCGCTTGCTCACTGGACTGCGGTCATACGCAGGGCTGGAGAGCAGCCCGCTCCTCTGCAGCCTCTCCCCGCCGTTCTGCTCCTGGGTTTCCCCCCCCCCCCAGCCGGACCGAGAGAGCAGAGGAGAGCGCCGGCACAGGCAGGGCGCGCCCCCCCATTCCCCCCCCCCGTACCGAAAGCTTAACCGAGGCGCTAATAGAGCCCAGCGGAGCAGGCCAGGAGCGGGCCGAAGGTGTTTAGCAGTGATACATGTAATCCAATTACTGCTCCGGTTTCCCCCGTCCCCAGGAACTCTGTCATTTTGCGCTTCCCTATAAAGATTCCGCGGGTCGTTCCGAATGGGAAAATCCATAAAGCAAGTCAAATATCCGCCGGTCCCAATATTAACCCTGTCCTGGGGGGGGGGGGGGGGGGGAGGAAGGGGACAGGCAGGAAGTGGTTAATGTACACTAGCCCGCACCTTGTTCTTGGAGGCGGTAACCCGGGCAACGGAAGACAGCCGGAGAGCCATAATGCAGATGGGGAACGGTTATTTGTGTCATAAATGAGATGATTGTTATTGCTTCGGATAACGGGATCAGCCATTACGTCTGGCGATAGTCGCCGTCTGAAAATTCATTCCAGAAGTTATTGTTGTGACAATCATTATTATTATTCTTCTGCAGTTTTATTTTTTATTTATTATTTATTTTTTTTAACAATGTCTTACTGCGTAACACAGGGAATAATTACGCCAAATGCAATATCAAAAAGAAAAAAAAAACTGCAAAAATTGAAAACATAAAAATATGGCACATTAAATTGAAAGTACAATCAATATGCAAAGGAATCCGGTTAAGCTTGAATAAAATGACTGAGAACATTATCTGCTTGTGTAATGGTGGGAAAAAAAGACTCCCCAACCAATGTTTAGTTGGTGTATTTTTTAACTTTTTTTTTGTATCTGGTCTATAAAGAATTTATTGAGCAAAAAATAAGAATAAAAGAAAAAAATCACTTGTACAGCAGAAATGCCAGCTTCTGCTCTGCTGCCTGAACCTCTGTGATCCTATGTGCTGGTGACTTGGGTTCACCAGAGTTCACCTTGTCACACACGCACACACAAACACGCAGAGCCTTCCTACCTTCCCCGCGCGCTGGCAACACATTTCATCAGAGACGGTTATAAGAATTGGAGGCTGGCATTTTTGTCTATGGCTCCTAATGGGTTATAAACTTAAAGGTCATTCACTTTTTTTTTCCTGCAATTGCTCAGAAAACCTGAAAAATAGGTGGGGTGGGGAAAGGGGAAATTGGTTTGCAAAATGCAATCTGTGTTTTACTGTTGCCGTGTCAGGGGTAATAAAGCAAGGGTCTGGTTGCTGGGAGAGAGGGGACGTGTGCAAAACAGACTGCCCCCCCCCCTTCCTTTGTGGCAGCTTGCAGTTGCCTACAGAGCACTGCACTCCCCTGTTTCCACCGATACTTTCCATTTTAATATGTAAATCAGAATTTCTTTATCCCTCTAAGTGGCTGACCTCACTTATCTAATCCAAGGCGGCCCACGTAGCGTAGCGTGCATACCTATTTAAATGTGACTCAATGCTGACTGTTGTACGGCTGAAGTGCAATGCAATTATGAGTTCGGCTGAATAGCGGGTGATCCTCTTGCCATCATATTCAAATGAAGAGTGTGTGTGTGTGTGTGTGTGTGTGTGTGAGAGAGAGAGAGAGAGAGAGAGAGAGAGAGAGAGCGAGAGAGTGTGTGTGTGTGTGTGTGAGAGAGAGAGAGAGGGTGTGTGTGCGTGTGTGTGTGTGTGAGAGAGAGAGAGAGAGAGAGAGAGAGAGAGTGTGTGTGAGAGAGAGAGAGAGAGAGAGAGAGAGAGGGTGTGTGTGTGTGTGTGTGTGTTTTGGGGTGGGTAGACTGAATACCACTGCCAAGCAATAAGCAATATTTCTTAAGTTGGTGATATTGCTTGAGTTCAGAGCTTCACTTTAGATGATTAATCGTGAAATGAATTCCCTTTAAATCGTTTATAAATCATCAAATTGTTTATAAATCATCTGTACTGAGAGTCAAAACCACTCAGCTTGGAGGCGGGACCAAATCCTGCATAAACCTCCTTCACAGCACTGAAAAAGCCTAAGATAAATTGGATTGCCGTATATTTCCGATTCCCAGTGTGTGTTTTTTTGTGAAATTCAAGCTCAGCTTGTACAGTATTCTGACAGGTGGGAAATGAATGCTAGTGTGTGTATTAACATAGGGAGTTTTTTCCAAGCATTTCTGAGGCATCAGACCTAAGTGTATAGGTCCTTATTGACAGGGGCAAGGTTTGTAAGACAAATGGAATTTGTAAGCCAGACGTTTTCTGCCTAGTTTCCAACATACAGTGTACATATAGTGTGGTTGACGAGTTTGCCACCAAATGTCTTTTGTTTTCCATGTTGTAAATTAGACTTCCAAATGATAATCTGTACACAGAAAAAAATTACCTAGTTTTAGAGTAAGGATTAATGATTAAATCGTTTTGGTTTTTTTTTTTTAGGTATGAATAATATAATTACTACAAGGATTCATTTGATTGCACATGTTTTTTGTTTTTTTGTACAATTACACAAACACAGAACTCTACACCCCCTACGAGAGAAATAGCTACCAACGTTTTCAGAAGTAACCTGGAATCAAACCCACTGACCCACCATCAACCTTCAACGCATAGCCTTCCTTAAAATACCATTAAGTGTTTATGCTTTTTAATTTTTTTCGATGGTGATTCTATCAGCCAACACTCAGCCAATTCTGAGCACAGCAAAGATGGCGGATGCCAGGCCGCGGTGGTGGTCGCGGTGGTGGCAGCAATCGCACGACGCTGATTCGCTGTGACACAGAACCCCCCCCCCCCCCCCCCCCCCCCCCCCACCATCGCGCCGTGTCACAACTGCTCTGCGCCCACATCACTGAAGCCATCAAACTCAAGAGATGCTTTAAGAGGGGAATCTGTAGAGGCCTGCCCCAGAGTAAAGTCTATTTGTTGACTGAGAAGGACACATTTTATGTACCACTGCCGGGTATTTATTTATTTATTTATTGACTTTTATTTGTTCAGGGTAGGTTGACTGAGCATGCATGGTCTTTTGCAGCAACTGCCAGCTTGCGAAAGGAAATCGGAGTACCTGGAGGAAACCCACACAGGCACAGGGAGAACATGCAAACTCCACACAGAAAGGCCTCATCCAGGTTTCAAACTGAAGGGCTTCTTGCTGTGAAGAAGCACCATGGCCACCATGACTTCCATTTGTTTCTGAAAACATTTTTCAGGGCCTAAATGGCAGAAGGACCAAACGTTGGGTTTTCCATCCAAATAAAGCTCAAAGATAGAATCTCTGATATTCCTGGTGACTTGCAAATGAAGATTAGGTTTGCCACGGCCTAACTTGACATGCCTCCTAACCTTCACCATATTTTTTTCCCTCCAAAATATGTTCACTTGGATGGTTTTCAAATTCCTTTAAAAGCGAACTCTCTGCACAACTGTGTTAACGTTCATCAAGTTCGGAGAGAATTCCTCAACTCAGCAATATTTTATGCAGATTTAGACACTTACACACTATGCACCATGTGGGATATTAATAATTAATAATAGCCTACCACCACTCACTCACCGCTGCTCACTGCTATAGCAGTCTGTGTTAATCTAACTAAGGGATTGTTTGTTTTCTTAGAATAAAAAGTGTATCTTGAAAGCTTCAATTAAACAGTGTGTAGGTAAAATACCACACTAATCATTTTAAAATAACAGCAGCAGTTTCTTTTTCTGTTGTGTCACAGACTCGTACAGCTGTTGCCAACGCACAGGGAGCTGAACTGGATTGCGCTTTTGTAAGCAGGTTTTGCAGTTTCTTCACAATAACAGCAACAAACAAGGCTGAACGAGGAGAAGAAGCAGAGGGTCTGGCATTCGCCTCCTGCAGCCAATCGCTTCCTCGGGGAATACACTGATCCATATATCTGTGCACAAGGAAGAGAACTGCATATGCACTGCAGTGGTAAATAATAAACAATGCAACATAGTAGTGTGGCTACCGTGTGTAGCATGTGTGCAGCTAGCATGTGTAGCTTGTGTGTGGGTAGCATGTGCAGATTGTGTGTGCAGCTAGCATATGTAGCTTGTGTGTACAGCTAGCATGTGTAGCTTGCGTGTGCAGCTAGCATGTGTAGCTTGTGTGTGGGTAGCATGAGCAGATTGTGTGTGCAGCTAGCATGAGCAGATTGTGTGTGCAGCCAGCATGTGTAGCTTGTGTGTACAGCTAGCATGGGTAGCTTGCGTGTGCAGCTAGCCTGTGTAGCTTGTGTGTGGGTAGCATGAGCAGATTGTGTGTGCAGCTAGCATGAGCAGATTGTGTGTGCAGCCAGCATGTGTAGCTTGTGTGTACAGCTGGCATGTGTAGCTTGCGTGTGCAGCTAGCATGTGTAGCTTGTGTGTGGGTAGCATAAGCAGATTGTGTGTGCAGCTAGCATGAGCAGATTGTGTGTGCAGCCAGCATGTGTAGCTTGTGTGTACAGCTAGCATGCGTAGCTTGCGTGTGCAGCTAGCATGAGCAGATTGTGTGTGCAGCTAGCATGTGTAGCTTGTGTGTGGGTAGCATGTGCAGATTGTGTGTGCAGCTATCATGTGTAGCTTGTGTGTGCAGCTAGCGTTTGTGGCTTGTGTGTGGGTAGCATGTGCAGATTGTGCGTGCAGCTAGCATGTGCATCTTATGTATGCAGCTACAAGTTTTATTTGTATTGCCAGACTGAGCCTGAGCAGTGAGGTTAGCAAAAAAAAAAAAACCAGTGCAAAAAAAAAAAAAAAAAACTCAAACAATGGAAAGAAGGTCCCTGGTGAGAAGATCTTTGGAATGACCTAGATAAAGAGGGCAGCTTGGTGTCAATAGTCAAAGCTAAATGGCAATATAAAGGTACTGTGGAATCTATAGGATTTTACTGATAATATTCACACACATAAAATGTAGCATTCGTAATGTTGAGGTGATCACCATGGAGATTAAGGCTGGATCTTATTCTGTGTGGACTCGGAGTCCGAAAGATAGTCCAACCCCCCAAAAAGAAGAACTGAATGTTGGTCAGAGATCAGTAAGAACTATTCAGCTTCGCGGCTGACTACAGTAGAAAAAAAATGTACCGATACACTTAAGTCCAAGAGTTCAACGACTTTTAAGCTGAACATCCTTTAAACAGAAAACTTTCTTTCACAGAAAGAAAAGTTACCTGAGCTAACGGCCGGATCAATGTGGGTGAAGCTAACCTTTAGAGAAGCTTCTGAGTGAAAATGCTAAAGACACGGATAAGAGGACTGCTTGCCAAAACACCAATGTGTAGTGCCCACCTGGGTGAGGCATGGCAGCCATTTTGCACCAGAATGCTCACCACACATCAGCTGAGGTGGAGACAGAGAGAATCATTTCTTTGGCCAGTTAAATCAGGTGATGATTTGGTGGCAGGTCGAGAGAGCCAGGTTGGGAATTGAGCCAGAGCTAACTGCCACTCCAGCGTTAGATGGCAGCCCACCTTATGATTAAAATGAGAATTATTTGGTAATATATATTTCAGTTTACAATTAGGACCATTAGAATGGAATGTCAAGCTTCAGAGTTCCCAGAGCCAACAGCAGATCTGAAGCAGAGTGCACTCCAACATTCCAAGCAGAAGCAGACGGCTCTTAAGTGTGGGACTTAAGTCTGGATGGCAGATCATTCTGAATAAGTTATCGACTCTTGAGAGAGAGATTATGAAGGGAAGAAGTAAACTTCTGCCCAGCACCAAGAAAACAAAGCCAGAAAATAGCTCTCGGGAGAGTCTAGCTTTTCATTAAGGGTAAAACGACATCCTGTAAAACGACAACCAAAAAAACTCCCTGGCTTCACCCCCTCGAAACTCAAATGAGAGAGAATTCATAACACCAATCCCATTTATAGATATACTATATCCTCCAGAGAGGATATACTATATTCACTTCATGTTGGATAAGAGCTCAAGCAAGCCGTTCTTGTTCCCGCATATTATTTCTGTAACATCTGAAAGAACCAAGAGTGTAATTGCTGAACAACTGAGGTCAGAATATTTTCTCATTGCAATTCATTTGGAAAGTTCCCAAATGGCCCAAGTTTCTGGAAATATGATTGATTGTAAGTGGGAGCCCATTTATTTTAGCATAACGTAGCGATTGCTAGCGGTGCCTTTTATTTTCCATTCTATCAAGGTTTACTGTTGGAAGCTGCAAGGGTTTTAAAGAGAAAATAAACGTTTTGAGGAGATAAATGTGTCATCAACAAATTGGTATTGCACACAATGAGTGAATTTACTGAGGGAAAGGCAAACAGGTTTTTAAGGCTCCAAGAAAAAAATGTGAAATTATAAACAGAGTGAAGCTGTGGATATGGATGAGAAATGTTTCTGCTACTTCATTGTAAAAACATTTCACGAGGAAAAATATGAGAGAATTATTCTCTGACAATTATTCTCATTCTGCAAACATCTTCTGAAATGTAATCAAAAGACAATTCTTCCCAAATCTTTTAGCATTGGACAGCCATTCGACCCTCAGCCATTCAGAACATCCCGCAAAGACACTTTTCATTAAAAATGGTGCAACAAATAAAAACTATCCTGTGAGAGTTTGATCTCAGAGGAAGAGTTCCTCGAGGCAATCAACGCCTTTAAGAATGGCAAATCCCCAGGGCTCAATAAAATCAAACCCTTTTAAACAGAAACCCAGGCTCCTCTATTAAATTTCTTTAATTACTCTTTAGATCGTGGCATTTTATCAGGAACTGAACAAAAGGGCCTAATCTCCTTATTATTGAAACAAGCTGAACAAGCGCAATACAGAGATGCTGTAAAACTATAACAATAAAAAATGAAGACCTCTTAGCCTATTATGTTGTGACACTCAAAAAAAAAATGCACAAAAGGAATTGCTTTCAGAATGAAACGAGTTGTGCATTGCTTCACTGACAGCACTTAAACAGGGATTCCTGCAACCTGGAATATCCTGGTGGGGAAAACTGGTCTGGGTTTTGTGTTTATTGCAGATTTTGAAAACACTGCATTGATTAAATCATAATTTATATTTGAAAGTCTCAATTTTGGTTGCACTTACAGTACATTAAAGCTCATAATCATAAGCTATATCATAATCCATCAGCATACCTTGGGATCTAGAACCAGGCCTTCTGTCATGTATAAGCTTATGATATCATTGCTTTTAAGCTGGTTTCATTTATTATGAATCAAGCAATTAGCTGAGTCATCAATACCAACAGGCATTTAAAAAAAAAAAATTTAAATACAAGCAACACAATTATTTACAGAAAATCAAAACATTTTTTAAAAAAACCAATATTATACATTTAAACAACAGGGTGATTCCCCCCAAAATGCCTCCTTCAGAGAAAATTGTGCCCCCTGCCCACTGCACAGACACTAACAGCAAGGCAAAAAAAAAAATTTTAATCTATTTTTTTATTAAATGTTGATAGGAGAGCACAAATATGAGGATTATGATAAATAAAGCTTGTTTTCTCTGTGAAGACGGCCACAGAAGATTAACTCACATCCATCCATTACAGCCAATTTGCTGTTGGGGACAGTTATGTAATGTATAATTTCGTCTCCTTTACTTCATATGCAATCTTCTGTGATCTTTAGTAATGCATTATTGCAATTACTCTGGAGGGTTACAGCCCACACACGGGATCAATAATAGGCACACGTAAAAAGGCCAGGAATTATGCCTGGAGTCTAATTTTCTCTCCGTGCGCATGTTTCCACATCACCAGCTGACTTCAATGCAAGGCAAAAAGAACTTCGGTAAGTGAGCTTATAATCCCAGTAAACAAGCCACGTGCATAATATTTTCATTTATTTATTTATTTATTTATTTATTTATTTATTTATTTATTAATGTTCTGTGCTTGTTGTCTCAAACCAGAGGCTTCTGAAGATGAAATTTAAAATGGCTGCTTTAAATATTTTCTTGTTTCTTCTATTTTTGTGATCTCTGCAGATGTAAGATCAAATAAAATCGATCTGTGTTTACCTTGGAACTGGGGGGAAAAAAGAGTAAGTCTCTGGACTGCAGATGGTAAAGATACTAATCCATTACATATTATATCCAATTTTTTTTTAAATTAGCCTTTGCCACTGGTATACACATTCAGGGCACGTTGAATAGATGTGCATTTCTGACTGGTGGAGAATTTATTTTAAAAATTTGAAAAATAATATGAGATCCACAAGGTGGAGACTTACTCAGTGAAGGTGAAATTTCACTAATCTTCACAGATAGCTCACAATGCTGAAAATATACTAACTGCCAGTGATTTTCAGCAAAGGGGTGTTTTTTATTATAATGACTGTTAGTCAGTGTGGGTTTGCATTTAAAATACTTTTTGGTTTCATTTTTCTATACAGTGATTGTCCCACTTGGCAACATTCAAGTGATGTTTGGAAAGGTTTAATTAATGCCGATTCTTAATTGCGCCTGAGAGATTTTCTTTTTTCTTGTATTTTTTTGTGGGGGTTGGGTGCGGTGGGGGGGGGGGGGGGGGGGGGGGGGGGGGAGGGGTTACCTTTGTAATATCACAAATATGCACACACACACAAAAACTTTTTTTTAAGTTCAGAAGTTCAGATCTTTGTCAAACTTTGGGAAAAAAAAAAACATCTTCACAGCACAGAGAAGAGATGCGCAATTTGAGCCCAGAGGACCCGCGCGCCCAAAGAACATTTACACAGAAACCAAATAGCAACAAGGAAGGAAAATAAAAACTTTGTTTGAAGAACTCTCAGAATGAACCCGACTTACAGCGAGGGAGGGGGGGGGGGGGGGAGGCTGGCCCTTATCTTCCGGCCAGCCCAGAGTTAACAGCCGAGGCCTTGTCATAATGGGAGCTAATGAGGAACATACTGGGCAAACGAGCACAGGGGCTGAGGCAATTAGAGCCCAGGGTATTAGATTGGGTGGTAACGAGACAGGCCAAAAGAAATAAGCTTACATTTCAAGCGGACGGGTCTCTGCAGATGCTTTACCACACTGTAGTCCTCTGTAATTCATTCCCTATTTTGTTAATTTCTGCGGCCGTTTGCTATCGCCGGTTCACGGGTTACGTGTTAACGCAGACTGCGTAGCAGGATATGACACCGCTACATTTCAGTATGCAGTTTTCACCCACTAGAAAGCCAACAGTTTAGCATAATGGTCAAGGTCCTGGGCTTATTACTCAGGTTGCTGGTTTGATTTCCTCCGTGGGGTATTTCCATTGGACCATTAAGCAACATAATTAACTTGAATTGCCTCAGTAAATATCCACCTGTATAAATTATTAATTATTGTTAAATGTTAAAGAGTGTCTGTAAAGTGCAAATATGTCCCAGGAGAAGACAGGAATTTTAATATGTTCATTTTACGTTCCTGAGTTATTCATCACCCATGAATGATAAATGTGAGCTACAGTATAGCTAAACAAAATATATATTCAGAAAACCCACTGTAAATGAATATTAAACGAGGGATCACGATGACCAAGTAAATGATGTAAAAGCAAAGTGCTTTAACATGAAGGGAGCATGACGACAAAACATTAACAAACAAAAAAAACAGTACGCAACAAAAATCTTCTAACAAAAAATGTAATCTAATTAAAAAGAGAATGTGAGCCAATAAACAGAAACAATCAGCAGTGGTCTTAAAGCCCCGTTCCCATTGAGAAACCCACATTTATAAAGCACTCCGCCCTCTTCCCCTTCAACTCCGCCCTCTTCCCCTTCAACTCCGCCCTCTTCTCCTTCAACTCCGCCCTCTTCCCCTTCAACTCTGCCCTCTTCCCCTTCAACTCCGCCCTCTTCCCCTTCAACTCCGCCCTCTTCCCCTTCAACTCTGCTCTCTTCCCCTTCAACTCCGCCCTCTTCCCCTTCAGGAGAATATGGGAGCGAACATCAAAGTTTGGTTCTAACCAGCTTACGTGAAGCCCGAAGCTGATTGTGAGCTCTTAAGTTATCATTATAGTTAGTAATAGTGATAATATTAATAATACATTTTGTGTGTAGTGCATTTCCCGAGCACAAAAAAAAACCACTAGGGACAGTACGTACAGAAAGCAAATCGGATACACAGGGCATTAATGCAGTAGAAAGTAAGAAAGAGTAAATAGTATAGAAGGTAAAAAAAATATATAAAGAAGACTCATGCAAATAAACTATTAGAAGCTTGGTAAATTATTCTGAAGAGGCAAGTCTTAAGTGGGGATTTAAAAATTACAGCTTGTATCATTTTACTCCCACACGCAGTGCTTTCTTTTTTATTCATTGATTTTTTTTTTCTCCAGCGAGATATCTCAAATCAACATTGCAATGCCAATTTTAATAATAACAACAACAATAACTTCTGGTAGCACTAAATATGGTACACATGTATTGCTGTGCCCAGAACAAAGCCAGGTCTTTCAGAGCACAGTGCATTACATGCATTTAGCTAACACTTATCCAGAGTGACTTACAAAGCGTACATGCTTCACATGCGATCCATTTACACAGCTGAAGCCATTCAGGTTAAGTACCTCACTCAAAGGTACCGCAGCAGTGCCCCAACTGGGACTGCAAGAGCTAACCCCAGCCCCCCAACCCCATTATGCCACACTCTCATTCTAGTTTACACAGAAGCATCAGCATCATAATAGACACAAACGTGTCAATATATAATGTAGAGGTATGCAAACAAAACAAAAAAAATGGTTTGATTTACTTTAGAATGCACCTGGTCATATTTACTTGGCACATGCACCTGCATTTAGCATGAGTACATTGGCAGCTAAATAAACAGCATGTGTACTAAGCGATTTATTGGAGCTGGCTGGTGTTTGTAGGAACGATAATCACATGTGCACATGCTGTTGTTAGCATTAGGGGATTACCAATTGAAATGCACAGAATGCTGGATGATGCCACAGAGCCAGGAATCGGCCAATCATACCCCACTGCTCGCAGACACTTCTCTTCACGCTGAGGCTGAAGTTGGCAGTGTTCCGAACTGCAGCATTCCAAAGTGTGCTGTCACATGGTGTGGTGTGAATAGGCTGGGTCAGTAACCAATTAAGCCCTTGGTTATTTGCATCAGGTGTGCTTGAGATGGGACACATGAAATATTTGGGACCAGCTGGGGGTAAATGAGGAGAGCTTTGGGAGCCAACTGGGCTAGATTATTGGTTTGCTTGAGTTTGCGTTGTCGCCATAGGTGGTAGTGGTCTCAAACTCCAATATTTATTTGCATGGGATTAGTATTATCTGGAGTACTGCAAGTTCACCTAAAAAATATAAGATAGCCATGAATTATTGCAGAAGTAATCTATGGAAAGTACAGATGTGGCCTAGTCATATTGGACTGACATTGTGGGTGTGCTGTAATACGTATTACAAATACCAGAGCTGCTTTTGCTGATTCAGTTGCGTTAAATGTGCCCCAGAAGCTAATTGAATTGGCAGCTTGGTGTGTGGAGATCAAAACTGAGCACTGTTGACAGCATTCACGTTTGGCTTTAGTTTTAGCCGCATGATGCCTTTGTCTTGGCTTATTTCCCTAATACACAGCCAAACGACTTGGCTCGGCACGAGATTTTAAAATCCCTCTGGCCTCCCTGTTGAGAGTGGCCACCAGTTGTGTGGGGGGTGGGAGTTTGTAAATACCATGTGATCCGTCCTCCATTGTGATCCCTTTTCCTGTTGTATTCCTGTTTGAAAAGTTGTTTTTGTCCTTCTGAGACCAGACAGAAAAAGGTTAAATATTTTCAATTTTTTGACATAATACAGGAGCCTCGGATGGCAAAAACAGGTTTAATATTTTCAAAAATATTGCTTAGTTTATTTCCATTGAATGGCCCATGTAGTGTCGGTTTCAGCATTATAGAATTATATGATTTGTGAGATATAAGAAGACACTTGTGTCCCCTACAGGGGACAAACATACAAAAATGAATTGATGGGTTCTAGGAAGATTTAATAAATATTCATTGTATGATCTACTGTACTTTTACTTCAAGTACGTAAGAGTTTAAGAAAAGTGACGATGAGAACAGACCTTTTCAGCCCACCTTGGCTTTTGTTTTTACTAAATGTTTGGAGAAGTGGCGATATAAAAAAAATAAACAATAACAATAATCAAACCATAAATGAATAAACATCAAACAATCAATGACAATGATCAATCAATAAAAACAAACAATAAAACAAAATAAAAATCAATAAAACTCATAACAGCAAAATCAATAGAATCAATACAAAACAATAAAACAAACACAATATATAATTAGCAACGGTTAATGAAATAGTCAAAGAAATAAATTGCCCAGTAAAAGACGTAAAACTACAGCCTATCCAGAAGCTGATTTTATGTGCAAAGCAGCGGCTGAGGTTCTCTTCTACAGTTTTACACACGGGAGTCTGAACTTAACTGACCGCAGTAAGTTGTTCAACTTGGTTGTCCAGCGTTCTGATTATTCACCGCGATTTGCCTTGTGGGGACTGGGGGGAGCTCATCTACTGACGAGCCCGATATTGAAATTCTATCAAGGTTTTTTAAAAAATAAATAAATAAATAAAAGAGAAAAAAAAATGGAAAAAAAGATCAATATTTAATTTTCTCCCCAGGTGATGCGTATGGAAGTTAATCAGCGGGGACGGGTAAGATGACACTTCGAATGTCAATTAGGCGGAGAAAACCTCGCGCTTTCTCATATATATTTTTTTTTTTTCGAATCCCACGTTACATTGCTCCTTACGGTCGCTTTTGTTGTTTCGTATGTCGCGTCGTCTGTTCAGTGCGTCGCCCGTATGTGCGCGAGACGCGAAGCACCGAAACGGAGCTTCAAGCGCGTGACCCCCTCCCGGTCTTCCCCGTGGGCGTTGTAAGAACGGGCTGGATCCTTTTTCCTCCTCGCAACACCGCACCGGCGGCATTTCGTAATTACCACATCGGCCGAGCGGACGTGATTGGCAGGCCTTTGAAAGATCAATATCTCCGAGAAAAATGCCGCAATATTCGTTGCAAAATATCTTGCATATGTGTGCTGTGAATTCCTGTTTTTCAGGGAGGGGGGAGGGGGGGAGGGGGGAAGGGGGGGGGGACCTGCTACACAGCTTAACAAATATAATCCCCTTAAATATAACGTGTTTAACTCACAGTTAAAAATTACTCTCGCGGTGTGGTTTTGAAGCAAATTTCTATGCAGATAAATTCATGTCAGAATGACCTTTCCTATAATTAGTTTGCATTTCTTTTAAATTCGACATTGAACAGTCATCCATTTAAAACCCCCCTATATTCAGATTCTCGGTAATTGCCTCAAGGTTAAAACCCAGGAACATTCTTCTTTTTTTTGTACTTATTTTAATCACTTCAAATGAAGTATTCCCTTCGGTACTATAAAATGTAAGACTGTAAGAGGTGGGTTTTTTTTTTTTTTTTTTTTGTTTTTTTTGTCATTTGATCCGACGTTTCTCACAGCGAGTTTCCAGAAGCGGCGGTTGGATGTGCCGCCGTCGCCGCCGCCGCGACCCGCGCGGAGAGCAGAAGCCGTTTATCCCTTCCTGCCGTGGTGTCCGCGCACGCGTGGGCGGTCAGACAGCCGACCGCCGCTTCCAGACGCGACTGCTTGTCACCTGTCAACAAGATGGCACCCGGCTCAACACCTGGGCACTGACCCCAATTGTCATTGGCTCGTCATCGGCAGAGAGGCGCCGCCACAGCAGCTGTCAGAAATATCTGAATCGCAGCGTTATGATATTTGGACACTGTGTGGACTGTGTTTGATTGGAATATTTTTTTTTTTTTGCGATGCTCTGCAATGCACAGTTGTCCACTTAATGAGCACGGTGCATTGTTCCATAGAAGGGCGCATTTTGGAGAAATCGCTCTGTTTTTTATTGCAGTCAAGTTGGCTGGAGTAAGAGCAGCTGTTTTCTCGCAGTTTGTGTGTGTGTGTTTGTGTGTGTGTATGAGTGAGTGTGTGTTTTGACACCGCTGTCCGGTCCTATAAAAGCCGTGCAGGGACAAGCTCAGCACCTGTCCGAGGTCACATCGCATCTGGTCATTATCTGGTCTGGCTATGAACCTGCTGCGGACATCTGGGGCTCCAGGGGGGGCATGACGGGCTTTGTGTGTGGCGCCTCACGGCGGGGGGGGGGGGGGGGGGGGGGGGGGGGGGGGGGCGCCCGGGAATTGTGAAAGAAAAAAAAAAAAAAAAAAACGATGAAATAGTGAAAAACTGGTCACGTCGGCTTTTTTGCACTTCGCTGCACCTTTCGCCGGGCTGGGGGAACGGCAGGCAGTGCGAGAGGCGGCAGACCGGCGGGGTTTTTTTTCTCCACACCTCAGTAACAAATTCACAGATTCACTTCTTTTTTTTTCTTTTTTTTTCTTAAACCCTTTCTTTTATGAGATTCGTAGAAACCTACCATCGTTGCCTGGCAGGTCTCCAGCGATTACATCACAGGCGTACGCCTTATTATACGGCCTCCCTCTGGGCGCGATTGGTTTCAGAGTACCGTAACCGTAGTAACTGTACCCTCCCTAGCGTTCGGCCAGGACGGGAGGCGTTGTGCACACGTAGCTACTGTGAGCGTTCCCGAGGAGTGGGGACGAGATTTAAGACAGAATGCTGGTCTGTCGCTTTATTAAAATGTATATTTATACGACTTTTTTTTTGTTTTCCATCCTTTTTGTCAAGTCCTAGCGATGCCAGTGAGTGACTGAACCTCCTCCAGAGCTCTCACCCGCGATCCAGTCGCTATTTTCTACCGCTAACGCCTCAAGGTATTACTGAAGAGTTAGAACAGAACGGTTCGAAAAAAAGGGGGGGATTTCTCCCTCCGACCGCAAAAAACTCGGCAAAAACCCTGCAGCCGCATCACCGCGAGGAGCTAATATGGTGGAAAAAAACCCCGACGGAGTCTGGCGAACTTGAAGCGAGCCCGCTCCTGGCAGGAGCAGGCCAGCCGCGTCCCGCCCCAGCGGCTTCCCCCTGTAGCAGCTGGCTAATGATATAGCCGAGACTCCTCCGGTCCCTGCGTCGCCGCGGTTACAGAACCCGGCCTGCGCTCCCGCCTCTGAATCTGCCTCTTAGCAACCGAGCCGTTCGCGCCGCGTTCAAGCCTTTCGGCAGATGCTCGTAGCGGCAGCGGCTTGCGCAGGCGCTAACGTCCTGGCGAGGAGCCGGGGGGCCATTTCTGGTCATGGCGGGCAGCTCCTCAAGGTCAGTGGTAGCGCTGTTGGTTTTCCCTTCTGCCTGATGGTCCGTAGTGCAATGATGTCACTGATCGATTGGCCCGAGCGAGATTACTCTCGCCTGGTGCGTCCGACTTAAATCAGTCCCCGATTAGGGGGGAGGAATGGAAACCGTGAGTACGGCCGGCTCTGGGGGTTTGAGTATCCTTGACGAGGTGCTTTCAGTAGCCGATGGGTTTGTTGGGTTAAGTTCAGATCATATCGAAATGTATTCATAAAGCGCATTTCACAAATAAGTGTCGCAAAAACACGCTTCACAGACAACTCCTGGCCTAAACCCCTACAGGAGCAAGCCTACGGCAACAGTGGCGAAGAAGAACTCCCTGGTAACAGCATTAGGTGGGCCTTGATGACACTGTGTAAACAGGCATGTTTTCTGCCAGCTGCAGAAAATAGACGGAAACTGTGCTTTCCTGTCTGCAGTGTGGCGGGGGGGGGGGGGGGGGGGGGGGCGGGTAATTCACCACTTGGGGGGCCGGAGCACAGAACAGCAGGACTAAGAGGAGGGATCGTTTAACAAAGGGGGCGCCAAGGCGACCAGTGGATACTGAGCGAATGCAGTGGTCTGGTCGGCCATTTTGAGTCCTCCTTGTGTGCGAGGCCCTCGGAATCCCAGAGACAGTGGGAGGAGCTTGCCGCTCTCCTCAGCCAATACACGCCTCAGTGCTCCTCGTAGCACCCAAATAATCCGCATAATCTGGTTTACACACACCCCTCCGTTTCCACCCGAGCTCCTCCTGAAAAATGACCTTCCGGGTGGTTGTTGCTACATTAGTAGCTACATTAGTAGCCCAGCCCCTCCACCCCCCTCTCCCGCCCTCACCCCCACCCCTATCCCCACTTAACCGTCAAAGACCTTGAGATCCATCAAAGGCGCTATATAAAACGCAGTCGTAAAACCTGTCATCCTGCCTCCAGCACGGAGCCCAGGTTATTTTCTAGTCGGAGCGCCGCAAACGGCTAAAGCCATCTTACCAAGTGAGGCACGCAGTACGGTCCTCTGCAGTGCACGTAATCATCCGTGGAGTTAGATCAGAAATTCTGAAACAAAAGGCAGTGTTTTCCAAAGCCTGTAATTTGAAACAGAATGTGTGTGTGTGTGTGTGAGCCTGTATGAGAACGTATTTCTCTCTCACATATATGTATGTGTGTGTGTGTTTGCGCGTGCGTGTGTGTGTGTGTACATACACACAACCGTGTCCTTCCGAATAATAATAGGAATGTGTCAACCTCAGTAACAGATTACTCAGCACACTGTGCCGGATCAATGCAGTGTTTTGTTTTATCATTCAATACGGCTGATTAGATCCTGTACAAGAGGAGACTGTGGATCCGTTAATGACTTGGCTGGCATTGTGGCGAAATCCATTCTGAAGAGAAAGAGAGAGAGAGAGAGAGAGAGAGAGAGATTGCAGAACATTGCAGAATTTCCTCAGAACAGCTTGTGTCATATTGCAATTCTGCCTTCCCCCCCTGCCTCTGGAAATGACAGCTGTTTGTGTGGCATTTGTGCCGCACCTCCACCATTTCAGCCTGTGTCAGGTACTGTGGTACTGTGGTATTGTAAGTGTTCTATTGCACTCCATTCCATCACTAAACAATGAGATTTATAATTTTTCTTCATGCCATGTCACTCCCTCCTGCCATTTTGATGCTTAATCGGTTGCAGCAGTGCATTGTGGGATAGATACATGGTTTAGTGGACTTTAGCCTAGTGGTCAACATGCAAAAATCAACATATGCACATATGTTCTCTCTCACTCTTAATCCTCCCCCCTCCCCCCCCCCCGCCCATCTCATCCCAATCACTCTCTCTTGCTCTTTTTTTGACCCTTCTTATCCTTGCCCTCTCTCTCTCTCTCTCTCTCTCTCTCTCTCTCTTCATCCCTTCTGCCTCTTTCGCTCTTCATCTCCCCGGCTCCCTCCGTCTCTAAATCGCAGACGGAAACATCTGCACAAAGTGATGCGATGGCTTTAATTGGCTGCCCTCAGTGGCTCACACATCACAGAGGACGCTGGGAGCACATGGCGAGGGATTACTGGGGCGTTCTGATTGGGGCCAATGTGGGGAAAAAAATAGCATGAAGGGAAAAAAAAGGTTACTAGAATCTATGTACTAATTCCGGTCATTCTTGCTCATCTCGCTCAACCTCTGTACCCCACCCCTCCTCTTTTCCCAACCCAACACAACCCGGGCAAGTAGTCCATCAATCGTTGGCTTTCTGGAAGGCAGCCGCCCCCCCCCCCCCCCCCCCCCCCCCCCGCCCCCCCACTGGCCTCTCGGCAGGGGGGGAAACATAACATGGGGAATTACACGGGCCGGTTGCTCGGCAACATTGCGGGAGCTCCGTAGCGACGCCCCGCTGCGGTTTCCGGTTCTGGCCGCCCCTGACTGACCGTGCCGCCCGGGTCCGGGCCCTCATCGCCACTCCAGCGGCTCTGATGGAATCCCCGGGCCAGTGAGCAGCCAGTGAGATTGCACACGCGGACCTCCAGTCGCAGTCCTGACTGTGTTCCATCAGTGACAATGGGCAACGCTTCTTATTTGGGAGGTGGGGTGGTGTGTGTGTGTGTGTGTGTGTATTTTGGGGGTGGGGGGGGGGGGTGATTGTTGTGGGTTGTATCTCCTTCTGGGACTGCATATTTTAATTTTAAGGCTTAAAATCTTAAATCCAGCTCCCCCCATTAAACAGGACAGACCATGTAGGGGAGAGGAGGAGGCCACAGCACAGCAAAAACAGCCCTGAGTGTACATATCAACAGATTACTAATCACAAAGGGCCAATGAAGACCTCTACAGTTTATAACCGAAGAAATATCTCTGTAATGGGGAAAAAAAAAACCAAACACCATTTGAACAGATCAGAAACACACATCAGAAGGCAGGCGTGGATGTGTCAGTGACAACTGTCAGCAGAAGACTTCACAAACAGAACTACAGAGGCTACATTGCAAAATGGAAATCACTAGCAATAACGATCCAGGGGGGATTGCCAGCAGTCGCGAACCGGGGAACCAGTACAAGAGCAATAACATCGAAAAAGCTATTCGCACCTTGTGAATACTGCAACATTTAAAATGTCTCCTGAAAAATAACATTTAAAATGTGAAATGCGTTGCCCTGGACGACCAGATAGACCATTTATGCCAACGGCTGGCTCTGCTTGCACCCATGTAGACCTCCTCTACCCACGGCTATTTGATATTTGGAAAGAGGGGAAAAGGTTTTCTCTATTCTTCCTCTGGTCCTCTGCGTCTTGAACCACGGGGCTCTGTCAGAACTCCTCTTTTTCCTCATAAAGAACCGAGGACTGTGACTCACCCCCCTGATCCGAGCCTTTTCTCTACCACCCAAAATCCCCCCTCCAACCTTTCCCCGCTTTTCCTACGCCCACCCCCCCACCCCCCACCCCCCCACCCCCTTTGCCTCATCAGTGCCGGGGGAGTGGTCTTTAAGAAAAGCGGCCTGTAATCCGATAATTGATAATCTGCTGAATTTTTTTAAAAAAGGAAAACAGTCAGTGAAGCTATCCGCCCCAGCGAATGCTGAGCGTGTTGACCTTTCCCTGATTCTGCTTCAGCAGGCCAGGCGACTCAGTTATAAGCATTTAATTAGTTGTGCTTGGGGGTAGCTGGGGTGGGGAGAGGGAGATGGAGAGAGAGAGAGAGTGAGACTAAGGCAGAGAGAGAGGGAGCAGGAGAGAGAGAGGGAGAGAAGGAGAGAAAGAAAGAGGAAGAGAGATGGAGAGTGATAGTAAGACAGAGAGGGGGAGAGAGCAAGAAAGAGAGAGAGAGGGAGAGAAAGAGCAAGCGAGAGAGACGGAGGAGAGAGCAAGGAAGAGAGATCTACAAGAGAGAGACATAATGACGCTGGTTAGCATAGGACACTTCTCTTTTCTCCAAAGCAGCATTAGAGACAGGGAAGTATTCTTTTGCCTGTTCTTCCAATGTTAAATTAGCCTCACTTGCATTTGACAAGGGCAAAAAAATCGAATGACTCTGGGTGAATACCGTCATTTTCGAGTACAAAGTGTGCTTTCCAATTTGAAAAAATCTTTTCTGCTTGGAAAAACACATAACCAATCAGCACCATGATGGATTTTCTAGAATGTTTTTTGCCATTTTTCTTTGTACTGTTGTTCACTGTGGGCACTCTACAAAATAAAAAAGTCATATACAGTGGTATGCTCTGAATCCCAAAAGAGTTTGCTGTACTTCAGAAAGTAAATGCTTCATTTAATGTTTAAAATGTACCAAGATCAGCTGTGAGCGATTCATAGCCAATCTAAGTGTACCAGTGGCGCCCTCCCAGGCTTGAAAGCAGTGAGGACAAGAATGACAGTTCAGAGCTGTGGGGGCCACAGCCAACTTTAAAAAAAGCTCTGATTCAACACTGCATTACACAGCCTCTATAAAGACGCAAAACCAGGGGCTGCTGGGTGGCTCATCCAGTTAAGGCACTGTTTTGCTGTAGACGAGGCCCGCGGTCCAAATCCGGGCCGTGCCACTGCCACCTGTGGCCCATAGCCCCACACTCTCAAGAAAGGTTTCCAAAAGGCTCCTCTGTGTCTCCATAGAGGAACCCTATCTAGTTCGAGGCTTCTTTGTCGGGAAAAAATGCATTAATCTGGGAGCACTTTAGCGCTTTTCACGCCTACCACAGAGGGTTTCGTAATGACGTAAAATGGGTTCCCCTATGATGACAAGCCAAAGATCCCTTTTTATCTGAGAGCGCATGGGGCAATGTGCAATTGGAAAATGTATCGCCCCGGGATCGTTCTCATCATTCTCCCGCGACCCCCCGCTTGCTGATCATGTGCTTGTTACTGCTGGCCAATCAAAGCTGCGTGTGAAATTCTTTCCTCCAGCTCAGCTCTGTGTGGGCCTGGGTGTGGGGCCATGATGTGAAAAGACGCAGGAAGGTAACACCAAGAGTTTCGGAGAAGAACCCACGGATGTCTGCATTCTCCACAGCGCATATATAACAAACAACAAAATCCACTGATCACACAACAGCATGTGGAATCCACTCACCTGCATTTTCTCAAGAGAGTAAATAACACTTTGGGGAATTCAACAAAAGAAAAAAACCACCGCAAAAAAACTGTTTCAGAGATTCATCAGAATATAAATGCAGACATAAAAGCAGACAGTGATCAGAAATAGTGCTATAAGCTGTATTTCTATACGGTTACAGTTATTGTATTATTAGGACACACTAAAAATGAATATATATTATGGTGAAATTAATACATCATTTCATTATGTTGCACTGATAATCAGTACATCATTATATCACATTACTTAGCAATAAATAATCATGACTTCCACAAAGCATAGCAGTGTATTACCCAAGAATGCTACACAACAATTACATTTTTAATTGACTCATAAAGTCACGCTGTCACCAACAATTATCTCCTCTCTTCTCTTCTCGCTCGAGCCCAGCCCTCTTCAGATGTAATCACCGCTCGACGGCTTAACGAGAGCAGACGCTGGCGGGTTTATTTTCTTTCCTTTCACTGATAGCTTTCTTTCATTAGCTGGACACACAAGCTAACCCCGCCCCCCCCCCTCCACCCGCACCGCCGCCACATTGGCTAGCTGTGGGGGAGGACCTCTCTCTATCACACCGTGAAGGCCGTTTTTAAACAATATCACTAAGGTGTGGACACCGCAGGAAAGCACTCAGCTGCTGCTGCTGGTGGTGGGGAGGGGTGTGTGTGTGTGTGTGTGTGTGTGTGTTTGTCAGAGAGAGAGAGGTTGCGGGTTTGAACCCTAGGTGGGCAATGGCACCCTTGGGTAATAGCGCTATACCTCAGCCGGCCCAGTTTAAATGCTCAATCAGTTGAAAAAGATTACATAAAATGTCAGGTGTGGAATGTTCAATGCCCGTTCATCTACGGCAGAGCTTCATATTATCACCTCAGCAAGGGCTTCCCGCAGTACCGCGTTGCGACCGCGGTAAATTACGGTTATGCACCAGGCAGACCGCGCACCTATCCAGGCATGCTTACATTTTTTTTTTTAAATCAGACATATTACAAGTGTGAAATATTTACCCAAGTGACAGGAGTACCTCAGCTGGGATTTGAACCCGCAGCTCACGGGGCTGCAAGTTCGGCGCCTAAGTGGTGCTGACCCAGAGCTATGTGACGGTGGCACAGCGCTGGCGGACCGTTGCGCTAATAAAACAGATGGAATCCAGTAGAAATTAAGTGGACGCAGCCCAAGCCTCCCGTTCATCACGGGGAGAACACTGGCATATTTATGCAGCGCGTTGTCTCGCTCGTTTGTTCCCAGGCAACCATCTGTGACAAATCAATGGAATCAATTACTTGCGCTTGGGGTCGGCTCCTCCACTTCCACACCACCAGAGCTAACGCTAGTCGACATGATTTGTTCACCCGTTTTACTTGTCTTGCCTCACTTACATGTGGGGGGTGGGGGGGAGGTGGGGGAGTTTTGGGGGGGCAGAGTACATGAACCAATCTGGAGTATCCAAGTCCAGAAGTCATCCAATCGCGGATGTGACCCGCGGAAGTTTCTGGAAAAAATGCGCATGTGGTGACGCTGCCGCTCACAACCAACACGCTTGAAACCTCGCTGAAATTTAACAGGTTGAATAACTTCCAGAAACTCCTCTTTTCATGCAGCGCCCGCTGAGGATGCTCCGCAGATGAAGAAACCTTTCTTTCTTCACCCTCAGCTGCACCTTGAATTGGCCAAGGCCACACCTGGGCAGAATCCTCTGTTTTCTCCCCTACTCAGGTGTGGCTTTTGTGATCTCTAAATCTATTTGTGCAATTCTTACTCACGAGAGGAAAAGAGCTGGTTTTAGTCCCTCGTGCTGCAGTACCATGTCAGTGCATAACCTTAGTGACCAGGGTGGATTGATGCAGGTCCCTCTGAACTGTGTCTAGCCTAAATCAATGAAAACACAAGGAATAGCTCAAGGATCAAGGGCTGAAAAGGACAGGTTTTGCTACTGGATGTGCTGTGTAGCTAATTATACACTGAACTCTGACCCTCGTGGGGATGGGGGGGGGGGTTACAATTTTTTTGTGATTAATATTTTATTTGCTTTCAAAAATACAAGATATGGGATCACTCTTTCAAACAACACAAACCGACATCCAGAATATAACATGGGAATCTCAAACTGATACAAGCCGTCAGGGCCTGCAAAAACAAATAAATAAAGGAAACACAATATCAAGAGCTTACTAACACTGACTACAAGTATCTTACACACATCGTTCCTTTCACGCCGATGCCTCCTCACAGAATTAAAAACATCCTGATGCAGGTGTGGGCCTGCATGTGGCCATGAGAAGCTAAAATCTCTATAAATTTTTATAACATTGAGCTGCTGCATTTATGTTCATGTTCATGGTCTGAGTCAATGCCGGGATTCGCTGTTGATGTGCAGCCTCATATTGCTAAATACTGTATAATTAAATGTGTTTTTTATGGCCAAGTATGCAGAATATCGACAGCGTATATTGTAATCTTGGAAACGTCAACTTCAGCAAGCCGTGATCACCTCCTTAACAATATAATGACTAACATTTATCATGTTGTCTAATAATACCATTGTCGATTTTTATTAAGCATTTATAGGTACCCACAGTTACCCAATAATCAGTAACAGTGGAACGCCATGAAAAAACCTAATTTTATCCCGTTCAAAAACTCAAATTTATTTGCTTAGGAAATTGGGTTGAACGCAACCGCATCAAGGCGCAGTAAAGTAGAGAATATCAATTTGTTTCAGTGGCCCGGCGGGTATGTGGTCACATTACAACCGTTAAATAAAACAAAAAATAAAGATTTTAAATGAATTTGTACAGTCTCCTCCATTTGTGAGCACGAGCAGTGACAGGGTTTATAGATAGGTAGAGCTTGATTGGCAATTAACTGCCAAAGCGATTTGAATTCCAATAAACCGCGGAGCTCGGAAAATGAAAACTTCTCTCTTTTTTTGAACAAAAAAAAAATGTAAGTGGACCTTTTGATTCAGCTCAGCGGGAAAATTAGTCAAATGCTCAGAAGGAGAAAGATTGCCTCATTCTCTCTCCCTCTCTCTCTCTCTCTTTCTCTCTCCCTCTCTCCCAGTCTGATTAATTACACAACATTGCAAACCAATTGCGGCAGCGTCTCACCGAGGCACCAATGGCGGCTCACGGGGAGAGTGCTTCTCTGCAAGGAGTCTGTTGCGGATGTGATTTCCATGGTAATCTGCGAGGATGTGCCCAAGTGGCCAGGTCTGCCCTTTGTAGATGACACTCGCACAAGAGAGCCTTTCTTTCATTGGCTTGTATGATTTGCTTCCCCGGGCTTTCATTTCTCAGCTCGGTTTTTCAATTGACTTTGTTGTTTTGTTTTTTTTTTGTTTTTTTTTTGGGAGAGGCAGAGAGAGAGGCAGACCTAGCTTTAAAGGAGGCATCCCCTTCGGGACCTGTTGTTCCTCTGTTTTGTCGGTGTGATGCTTTTCGCTGCTTACATTTACATTTGAGGTGACTTACAGTGAGTGCAAAAGGAGAGAAGGCCTGGATTCGGAAATCCTCAACACCCCGAGCAGCGATTAATGAAAAGTGTAATGGCTGGGCCATGACATCCAGCAATAGGCAATCTATCGTCTCTAGAATTAGAAGGTAGAGATGCTATTTTATTTATTTATTTATTAATTAATTATGAATTATGAATATCATGGGAATGGGTATCAGGGTAGAGAAGGGGGGGGGGGGGGTCATGATAGAGAAGGGGGTATCAGGGTGGAAAAGTAGAGACTATGCCGTCCAACTTCCATAGTCAAGTGTCCTCCCAACATTTTTCCCTTTTCCAAGTTTCTCCTTCTTGAAGTTCCAGCAGTGTGCTGTCCATCCAGTAGGCAGCGAGTCCTTCCGCAGTCTGCTGAGGGGGCTTCTCGAGTGAGAGAGAGAGAGAGAGAGAGAGAGAGAGAGAGGAATCAATAGATCGACCACTGAACCGTGTGTATTAAGTTCCGTCCACACATTAGCCTCCGAACTGGGACGGGTCATGTGATCAGTGTCCTTTCAGCATCATCTCTCTGCTCAGCCTCCTGAAAAAAGAGATTTGAACCTAAGCAGCCATTCTGCTGCACTGATCTATAACGAACCACTTAACCCTTTAAGGTGTACATGTGATTAGTATGTTCTTAACTGAACATTCTAATGCTGATTCAATACTCACTACTGCTCATTGAAACCAACAGTTCTACTGTAACGGTTCTAGAACACTGACTTAGAAGTCTGAAGAAGAAAAAAACATTCCAAAAAACCCTACTCTTCAAAGCGTTAAGGTTCAGATACAACCCTAGTTCCCACAGACAATAGACACAGACTGTTGATTTTATGCGCTTGAATTGTCTTAAAAAATGTATGAGTAAAGTATATTCTCCTTCTTCCACCCATCCATGATTCTTCCCCCTTTTCAGTCTTCCCTTTCTCTTTTCCTTCATCTGCGCTGCTGCCATTTCCACATCATCATCCCTGCTTCTCTTCATTCCCTTCACTGCCCTTTCCTCTCTCCTCCTCCTCCCCCTCCATCCCTCCATTTCTCTTCTTCCCTCCCAACCTCACTCCCACCTCTCTGCATGCCTTCTCCCGTTTTTTTTTTTCTTCGTTCGTTTCTTCGGTAGCACAGCAGGGGGCGACGTTTCCAGGGCTCTATCAGTCAGGCCCAGACTCTTTTTTTGTGCGTACGAGGCGTCACACCCGAGGCCCACAGCACCGTCCTCCCACCTGTAGCCGGAGGACAAACGGCTCCGGGCGTTACACGCTGCTACACAGCGGTCTGCCAGTACGGCGGTTACAGGTACAGGGCTTGTGTGCGCGCAGGCAAGCCGACGTGTCACCGAGGAGACGCGGCTAGCCCACGGGTCTGTCAGCCCTGGCGCTAATCGCCACCCGTCCGCGTTACGGTTAGCGCTACGGCTGCGCGTCCCGGCTTTAGCCCCCGCGGCGCAAAAAAAGGGCGCGGCGCGGCGGGACTCGTGCCCCGACCTCGTTTGTTATCGTCTTTCGCGGCGCGACACGATACGATACGATACGGTAGCCCCCCCCCCCCCCCCCCCCCCCCCCCCCCCCTTAGCCGGATCGAATACGTCGGTTGTAACAGCGCCTTCCCTCTGGGTCCTGCCCACCGCATTAATACTTAATACCCGTGCCCCGGTCTGGATTCATAGGATATAACCGAATATCCCCGTTCCAGCCTCCCTTGACCAGGGGGTGCACAACTTCCAGTCCTGCCCCAGAGCTGGTGTGTATGCTGGCTTTGGTTCAAACCCCATTATTCTTTGTGAATTTGTGAATGAGCCATATAGACTCAGGTTGGTTTGCTTCGACGTGCGGACGCAGTGAAATGTTTTCACCAAGCGTACAGACTTTAATCGTGGCTCACGACTTAATCAAATATGTCAGATAAGATCAATTATTGTGACAGATGAAGTAATTTAGAGCAGATGTTCAGAGAGCAGTAACTTTCTGAAACTAAGTAAGAACAAGACTGCAATTCTTTTACTTTACTGAGGTACTTCTCAGTAAACTGGGAAATTTGACCACTAAGGTCAAACCATAAGTAACAGGCCAGGGGGTAATTTTGGACTCTGACATCACGCATAAATCAGGTGACAAAGACAGCCTACCTTCTTCTCAGAAGCATTGCTAAGATTCTTTTCTTAACAAGGGCATGATGCTGAAAAACTTATCCAGACTTTTGTTTCCTGCACAGACTGGCCTACTGCAACCCCTTTTTTACTGGCCTTCCCAAAAAAAAAAATCTATTAATAGATCACAGCTCGTACGGGAAAGCCGCTGCTCGTCTTCTCCATAAAACAAAGGGAGCCTAGCGCTCCGGTGTTAGCTTCCCTGCTCTGGCTCCCAGTGGCAGCCAGGATAGACTTCAAAGTTCCTCTGCCTCTCTACAAAGCGCTCGGGTTGTACTGCAGGCCCGGCGTATATCCCAGACTCCCCTGGTTTCTTACCCCCCCCCCCCCCCCCCCCCCCCCCCCCCCCCCCGCGTGAGCCCCCGGGTCATCTGACACTGGCTTGTTTGGCCTCTCAGTATCACAGCGCAACCAAAAAAAAAAAAAAAGAATTTGGGGAGGAACCCTACATCGAATACGCCCCCAAGCTGTGGAACACCCTGCCAAGGGCTGCCAGAGAGGCGGGCACAGTGGACTTTTTTGAGTGCCTGCTAAAGGCTTATCTTTTCAATTTAGCCTAATTGATTATTTGTTTATTTTTAAATTGCTCTTTTAATATATGCATCTATTTATCATACGCTGTTTTGCATTTCAGGCTCTCGTGTCATTGTGGTTTGAGTTTAAATTTCAATGGTCATTATTTCACAAATCATTAAGCAATGGTCATTATTCACAAACCATTATTCGTTACTCCACAAAACAACCACAATCACTTTCATTTTTGTTTAGGTCCTGATCAGTCATTCCTCCCTCTCACCCGCCCACCCACCAACCCAACCCCCCCCCCAAAAACACCAACCACTGTGCCCGACAGAGGAGCAAAGGCAAGCCAACGTCTTTGATGATATTTTTTTGAAGGAGCCCCATAGAGTCAAGAACAAAGAGCCGAAGAAAGACCACATAGACTTTGCTTCGCAAGTTTCAATTAAAACACTAATTAGACGTGCCGTTTTGACCGGTCACAATTAGGCCAGAGCGATTACGACGAGAGGAGGTACTGTCAGCCTTGTGACATCAGCACGAGGCCACAGAGGCGTCCCTAGGGGGGTGCGGGGGGTGCGGACCACACCGGGTGACACCATCAGACGGGGGTGACATCGAAATGACTGTCAATACATTTTTTGTGCAGTGTGTGTGTTTTGTGTAGCGACGAGTTGAGACAGTTGATTTCTTCGACTCATTTTACTGCCTGTTGACCTAATTACCGGCATGAATGTGACAAGAAGCTCTTTGCCGTTTAAATGCATAACACGCATTAAAACGACAAAGCCCCACCCCTCCACCGACAACTTCCAACAGCAACCCACCCCCCCACCCCCCGGTCGACAATTTCCAACAGCGCCCCCCCTCCCCCCCCGTCGACAACTTCAGGTGACACGGTGGACCGCACCGGGTGTCACCAACCCTAGAGATGCCTCTGCGAGGCCAGACAGCCGATTGGTCTTGAGCAAATATGCTTTGCGTGCTTTTTTGAAAAATTAAGCCTGCTAAAGGTTGAATTGGACTCTTACTTACACAATTACGTTAATTTCATGGATGATATACAATCGGGCTAAACGCTGTACGAAAAGGGCGTTGTAGTTAACGGCTTCTGCCCGCATGCTTTTTAAGACAAGAAAGGTAATAAACTGTTTAAGAATGCGAGACGGAGGCCCAGAGATTATGTTTCACTCCTTAAAAAAAGTTTCAATTAATGTTTGAAAAATTACAAAGCAAATGACAAAGATCTGTTTCATATCTGTCTAATATATCGCCGAGAGTGCTGCAAGAAATCATTTGCTGCACTCTGTCATATACAGGAAAAAGAATTTAAGAATAAAAAAGGGAATCCATTCAATCATCTCCCCCTGAAGGCTTTGATCTCAGCACTTAGGCAGTTATATGGTCTCCAGCGATCCTGTGAAAGGTCACCTTCAAATCCAGGTAGGCAGGGAAGTTACCAGAGTGAGTCATCCATGTTGATTTTCTCTGGGCTTTTTTTTGGGGGGGGGGGGGAGGCTGGGGGTTTTAAGAGGTTAAGGCAAAAAAATATGGGAGTGAGTGTCCCAGAAACCCTGTAAATTCAATTAAAGGTCAATGCAATTAAAGCTATGATATGAGTAATACCTAATACCCAATAGCCTAATACCATTGGCCTGTAGTGTATGTAAAATAGTCACTGCAAGCTGCAGGAAGTATGGGAAAGAAGATGACGTTGATGTGCCGGGGCCAAGTAAACATATTGTGGCAAGGTTATCACCAGTGAGAAATTGCAAAGAAGATTCCCAGGTGCGGTGTTCAGTGCACACTCAGAAGGGTTGAGCTAATGAAGCGGTAGTGGACAAATATCTGTATTTCAGGAATAAGCTCACTCTCAATGGTGAGCAGAGCATGAATGTAAATAAAGACACAGTACATAAGCAAAACGTTGGTAATTTCAGTCAGAGTGTTCTTGCGTTCGCCTGAAACGCGGTATTAACGGTTGTGGACGGTTACGTAGCGTTTGATGAATGCCTCGGTACTCCAGTCAGCGGATCAGAGGGAGGAGAACGGTCCGGATGAGATTCTTTTCACAGTTGCGTCTGCCCCCCCCCCCCCCCCCCCCCGTCCTCGAACAGCAATCAAACGGGAATTCTCAAAGTCTCGGCACAGCCGAGA
This sequence comes from Anguilla anguilla, assembly GCF_013347855.1. Taxonomy (NCBI): domain Eukaryota; kingdom Metazoa; phylum Chordata; class Actinopteri; order Anguilliformes; family Anguillidae; genus Anguilla; species Anguilla anguilla. The sequence goes on from NC_049203.1 coordinate 7,216,064, forward strand.
GGTCAAAGAGAAAAATGAATGCGAGATGTGCCTTTGGAATCGATGCGCGCACAAAGGGGCTCTTTTCTGTGCGAGTAAATGAGTTTTTCGCGAGGCCACAAAGCGGTCTGCATGTGCTCCGTCTGAGAATGTTATTGTGATCTCTGTCTGTCCCTCCCCCCCCGCGCCCAGTTTGTCTCCCATCTGAACCGGAGGGCCCGCACTGCCTTCTGGGTAAATGTGTACCCCTCGCACGGCGCCGTCTGGTCAAAGTGAATTATCGGAGGCGACGCCTTGAAAGAGGAGGAGAGAAACCTCGGCCGCGATCTGAAATAGCCGTTTTTTTTTTTTCCTATCGAAACATTTCCACCGAAGGGCCCGTGGCGAGGTGAATTATAATGTTAAACTTTACGGCTCCGTTTCTGTGGCAACAGCGACCGAAAAGCTTCGCGCCCATCGGACCGCAGGCGGTCGCACATGCACTCTACAGCAGAAATAAAAAACAATCCAAGGACTCACCTCAACAGATAAAAAAACAGATATTAATGAAAAGCTAGTAGTGGAGGTTGCAATTTTTTTGTTTTTTTTTCAAAATGGCCACAGTTCAGTGCCTGGAGCAGAGCTTTAAATAGCTGCGAGTTAGACGTTCCGTATCTCCGACCCTCGCATCGGGAGATACGCCCCTTCGCCGAAACTGGACCTTGTTCGCTGGCTTCCCGTAATTCCCGCTAAGAAGTATTAAACAGACGGGCGGTGGTACCACAAGCTGAGAATATCGACAATACGTCAGTCTGCCCGCGGTAGGCAGCCAGCTGAGTACTGCAGAAATTTTCCACCCGCCAGCGTTCTCCTCCACGAGGATTTTCAGCGAAAGGGGAGAGGCCGGGGAGTGAAAGGGGTGGACAGGATGCCTATCGGGCCATCTTCATTAATCCGTGTAGTTTTACACTTCTGCTTCACCCATCCAACTTGTCTTGTGTATTGAGGCCCGAATGTACGCAAACACATCTACATAACTCTCATTAGCATTTGACTTCTTGGAGCCTGTCCTTCCTTCCAGGAGGAACTGCTGTAGTTGTAGTTCTTGTTTTTGTTGTTGTGCTTAGCCTGCCATCAGAAAAGGGAAATAAATGGACCACAGGCCCCACAAGCCACTGCACCATTTACGAGCATTGACTTGGTCAGTCACTGCCCCAAACTGTGACCTCACCAGACACTGTTCCTCACGTGGTCAGTTTAGTTAGTATTTAACTTCAGCAGAGTAAAAATTCCATTGACTAATCAGAAGGACTGCTAACTGCTCTTTTGAAGTCCAGTTGGTCCATTAACGGGGACCATATGCTTCCGAATTCTTAAGTACTATTTGGTGTTTTCCCTGGGATTATTTCGAAAGAGAAGTAGCGCTCCTCCAAATTAAACATCTTGAGTATCCAGAGACCGACTGCCGGCATTTCGGTGTGATCAGGAGAGCCGCGTACCTACCTCTCTCTCCGTCGAAAACAGGTGCCGTTCCCTTCACATCGTTTCGAGCCGCGCTAGCAGCCGGGGATCCAAAGTGCAAACAGACAAGGGCGGCAGCGGGGAAGAGGGCAGGGGAAACGCAGCACGCAAGCCTCCCGTTAATATTTAATTCACACTCTCGCCAGGCGGCCAAGTTCAATGATCGCCGGCGGCCACAATTACAGACTATTTGGATAATCCAGTTTCTGAGAGAGTCTTCTGTGAGGGACGAGGCAATGCTCTTTCAAACAGCCCTCTCCCATCCCCCCCCCCCCCCCCCTCAACTTCACACATGGCTGCCAATGGACTCCGTCACTGTGGCCTTTCCATATCATATTAAACCTCATTTGAAAATTAACTGCTCTGAAACTACACTGTTGTGAAGTCGAACAAAATTTACACACCGTTTTGAGAGGTTACCTTCTTAGTGCAAAATACCAATGGGGAGGCTTATCAGCTGTTGTTGAAAATTGTTCACGTGGGTTGTGGGTAATGTCATGAACTCTGGGGCCGATGTGGTCACTGGATGTGCGGGAAGGTGACGGAGGCGGTGTGTGGCCTCAGGGAACATGCCACAGGACGGGTGACGATGTCATCGTCAGCGAACGATTTTCCAAGTCCAAGAGTTGTTTGAAAGCAGTTTCAAGTCCATTTTATTTTCGGCTTCATACGGGTGTCGATAAATGATTCGGACCAGCGCCAATTCCCTGGGGAACTCCAATTTCAATAACCCCTGTTTTCGACTTGGTTTTAGCTATTGTCTAGCACACAATATACACCCCTGCTATTGGTATCTCTTCCCTGGTGGCGCTCTCAATGAAGTAATGGTTTAGAGTATCTGCAAAACTGTGATAAAGCAGAACCACTCCCCTGTTGTAATGCACTTGACCTCATCTTCAGCTTTCTTTCTCTTTCTACATCAGTACCGAAGAAAAGCATTTAGGATTAGTTTTTCCACTTGCTTTTTGAAAGACCATTTCAGGCTACCTTAATTTATTTTTTTGACCTTGGCACGCACGCTACAATACGGCAGCTTATTTAATTCCTCATCTTCCCCTGGGGAAAAAATCAGATCCTCCCACAGGTTTGGAGGGAGCTGACCGGGGAGATGGTGTTATTTTTCATAAGATGCTCACCGCATCGTTAAGCGATACATTGTCTGAACGACTTCACTCATAGTTATTTTCAGTACAAATAAACCATTTTTTTATTATTTGAATTATTATTTCAGAAGACATTAGCGCCTCCCCTTATGATCAGAATTATTATTTCAGTAAACATAAGTCCCTCCCCCTTATGATCAGAATCCTTATTACGTAAAACATGAGCACCTCCCCTTATGATCAGAAACATTATTATAGAAAACATAAGCCCCTCCCCTTATGATCAGAATCCTTATTACAGTAAACATAAGCACCTCCCCTTATGATCAGAATCATTATTATAGAAAACATAAGCCCCTCCTCTTATGATCAGAATCCTTATTACAGTAAACATAAGCACCTCCCCCTTCTCTCTGAATCATCAGTGCAGTTCACATAAGCCTGACATTAGATCCTCCCCTATTGATGTGAATTTGTATGAGAATAGGCATTTGTTGGTGTCACTGGAGACCTTTTGCTCTATAATCCCATTAAGAGGCAAATCAAACCCCCTCGTCAATCTTGCGCGGTCCCCTTTGCAAATTTGGGAGCCGTGGTGCGGGAGCGATAAATGGTTTGTGTCGAAGATGCCAGCGATGACTAAGCGCTTCCCTTTCATTTGCCCATTCACGTAGGGGACCCCACATAGCCAGTCACAACAAAATAATGTTTCTGTTCTTACTTTTTCCACAGTGAAAGATGGGAAAACAATCAATTTTGCCTGTGTCGTGGAAGGTTGAGGCCGAAGAAAGTTTTTTGTTTTTGACTAGTTCATCTGACTGGATAACCGAGCTCTCTCACGGGAGCATTTTAATCTCGACATCTGGATACCATTAGAGAGATCTAGGGGCTAATTTAACAGGCAGCATCTTCTGCTGTCTTTCAAACATTCCCTCTACTGCACAAGAGGATCATTTATTTATTAGGTACATTTACTTTTTAGACAGAACTACATTTGCTACTATTTGCAATGTTCCTTGGGAGATGCCTTTTGGGCACACTGTTAGGGCGGTTATGCTGGGGTTTGTTAGGCTGTTGCTGGGGTGACGTACTTAACCCTTTGAAGAGCAGGTCTTCTGGCTTTTCAAAATTCCAAAAAGTCAGCGTTCTAGAACTCCATTGCCTTTCAGTTACCCGTAGGGATTGTCACATCAGCATTATCACATATTTTATGATACCTTAAACGGTTAAAGTAAATGATTTTCCAAGGACCATTGTTAGACTCACTCTCTTTCTCTCCCATTGCCACCCGTGAAGTGTCCTCCAGACGGAGATTCCATTCAGCGCTGTTTCCGTGTTGTATTGGTGCGCCCTTGAGTATGCTCCAGTTCTTTCAAACAAGAGACTGACACCTGTGGGAATTTTCACTTGTTAGGTAGGGGGTGGGGGGTCTCAGCTAGAAACAGGTGGCTTTAAAAGGTGACATATAGGAAATAGCCTGTGAGGTATTCTGAGGCTGGAGACCGCTGCTCTGAACTGACTGAGCATGAGAGAAGTACAGACAATAGAACAAAAACTAAGCAAAAAAAAAAGATGGTTCGCCCCACTCAGTCAGCACTTGGTAGGCATTTCTCCCATGTAAAAGACATATGGTAAGAAGCAACCCTCCTCTGCGCAATGACTGGCTGTCCTAACAACACTAACTCAGCACACCTTCCATCATACATACTGTACAGTGTGTTAGGTTGGATAAGTGAGGTAGGCCTGCCTGACACATATGTGGTGTGACAGGGTAATTACAGCTACTCACCTGACTATGCTTATTGAGGGGTGGACATTTTCAGTCCTGGGGGGGGGGGGGGGGTGGGCTCATGGTGTCTACTTGTTCGACTTCTGTCTCAGTTTTGAATTGCTCAGTTGAAGTCATTATTTGATTGGAATTCACCACACCAGGGTCTCCGGGTGGAAATCTAGTTGCTAATTTAGAAGGTATCGCTGAATCCTGCCGGACTGCAGCTCTCCCGGGATTAAATTGGCCAGACCCTACACTAATCATTGTCTTCATTCAACCAATTCGCTCCCCAGTCCGAAGAGCGTTAGCTTTTTTAGCGAGAGCCAAAAAGCCTGAAGAACTACAGAAGAAAGGGTTCAGCGTCGAGCTGCCCAAAGTTTGACAGTCCAACATCGCCATCTAGTGGATCTTAACACTTTACTGTTACTTATATTATTTATGTTGAAGCAGAACATTTAACCCTTTGGAGAATAGGTTTTTTGGAATGTTTTTTTGTTTTGTTCGAAATTCCAAGTCAATGTTCTAGAACTCCATATCTTTCAATCACCAGTAGTGATTGTTACATCAGCATTAGAATGTTCAGGTATGAACATTCTATTCACATATTTATGATCTTACACCTTTAAGGGTTAAGCTATGTCCAACAACTTTCAAGTATCATAGATTTTTAGGGAATGTAAACAGAGGCACACAAATATTTTGTGGATCCATTGAAGTCTGGATCCATTTATTTTACAAAACATTAATACTGATATAATCACAATTTACAGTATCAATGCCTAAGACTTACCTGGTTGCCTTTGAGCTCTTTCAAGAGATCAATAAATTGTTTATTATTCTATCAGCAGAGACTAGAGCCTCGCAGACTCACAAATGCAATGCTGCACACACTACTGTTTCTTATTCAGCTAAATTCAGCTGAACTACCAACGAACTGTCATATACGATTAAAGCAGGTTAACACCCAGTGACAGCTTATAGCCTATACCTCAGAATTCAAAAGTCAGTTCATTTCCTCTGCTAATTTCCTCCGATTGTTTTCTTTTTTTATCCTTTCTTTTTCTCGGTTATGGTTCAGGGGGGCCAACAATGGTTTTCATTCCGCATCTTCCCGTTTGAAGAACGTTCCCCAACTCCCTCGCTTTGAGGAAGCGATCGTTCGCGATGTGGTCATCCGTTTCTAGATCTCTCACACTGCAGTTCCCGGCCCCGATCTCTCCAGACTGCAGTTGTTGCATAATTAACTCAAATTCAATTGACCTCCTCTGCCTGCCAGGCTCATCAATCAATAGCATTTCGTAGCAACAGTTAAATGACTGTCAACTGTCTGTTGCCTGGGAGACGCCTATCGATCTTCATGGTGAAATACCAGAGTTCATTCATGTTTTCATAGCTTCCAATATTTGATGTACAATGCTGGTGGCTGTATAGAACTGACACAGTACTCGGAATTTTTAGCTTGGCTGGATGGATGGCTGAGTTCAAAGGCACTATGCGGTATAGCATCAGACAACCTTTTATTACGCGTCTCAAAATATATTAAATATTCTCATGAGCCAAATGGGATTTTATTAGCTTTGACCAAAGTACCTGACAACCCCAGGAGCTCCAGTCATTAAAGCTATGGAACAAAAAATCAACTTCCCCGCATTTTAAAAATATCACATCGCTACATGAAATAAACAGCCGGTCCGGAGCACCCAGCCTCGCTTAATCAGGCATGCCTGTAACCTGGAGCGGCATCATTAGCAGGTGCCAACGCGCAGTGAGAGGAGGAACATTAATGCTTATAACCAATTAGGGATGAGCGTTTCAAACACAGGCAGGTCAATATCGTACCCTTCAAAGACTCACTTTTTATAAAGTGGAATTTATTCAGTAAAACTATGTGTATTTATTTGTGTGTGTATGTCTATATATAGAGAAAAAATTACAGCGCACATTTCATCCATTTATAAAAGGTAATCTCTGTGATCTTCTCTAGGTAAGTGTCTGTGTGGAAAAAATAAAAAAATGAAATGTAAAAAAAAAAAAAACAGACTCGTTTCCTCATAACCTCCCTTTTTATTCATTTGGCACTTCTGAAATTAGTTTTATTCCAGACAGAAAGCAAAACATCTCACTGATATATAAAACTTCTGTGTGCACAAACACAACGCATAAAGAAGTGAGTTTCCTAAGGACAAGGTACATACACACAGGCAAACTGCATGTAGAGAATCAGCATATTTGGTTAAGAACATTTATAAAACATAGACACAAGTTTGGAAGTTTATTACATGGGGGAAAAACAGCACTGGGTCACCAATGTTTTTCTTTTTTTTCCCCAACCAATTAATAAATGACTTGACCTTTTCCATACCCAGCATATAGTACTGAAATCTAAATGGACTGCATTTATATAGCGCTTTTATCCAAAGCGCTTCACAATTGATGCCTCTCATTCGCCAGAGCAGTTAGGGGTTAGGTGTCTTGCTCAAGGACACTTCGACATGCCCAGAGCGCGGTTTGAACCGGCAACCCTCCGACTGCCAGACAATCGGTCTTACCTCCTGAGCTATGTCACCCCTAGTGGGGTATTCACCAGCAAAGAGTAAGTGAAACTTCTGAGAACCCAAAAATAAATCACATTATTAGCGACTCACCATTTTGAACCAATCGTGGTAGCCTTTTGGGGGAGAACTAAGTCATCGATTGGTTTACAGCTCAGTGTAGCTCTGCCTATCATGGTGGTCAATGAGTTCTCTTCCACCTGTCACCAGCATTGGCCACACAGTCCCTCTCCCACACTAACGCACCAACAACACCAAAGTCAGAACCGATAGTTAATAAGTCCCACACTGGGAAGCTCCGGCCACCCATCCCCAGCCGAATACACCAAACACAAACAGAGACTGCACACCAAATTAGACTAATATTACACAGTCAAAATCCTCACCACAAATTCATTAATCAGTACAGTATTCCAAGTACTAGGGGGTTGGGAAATATTATGAGGCACTACATTCAAGCATTAGCATATTGCACCACAATAGTCACGGTTATAAATATCAAGATAAACTGATGTAAAAACAGGACACAGATTAGTAGTAGCAATAGAATAAGTGAAACCATTAACCCTCGGCGGTGAAGTATATAATATGTACAGGACTTCCTAATTGCTGCTGTCCTTCATGAAATTGTATTTTATCATTTCTTTCTTTTGTGGCACGGCAAGCTGGGTCCATCTCATCAAGGTGGAGCACTCCCACACAGGAGAAAAGATTCATAACCCAGGCAATGCAAATTACAATCCCATGAAAAAGGGTTAGAACAATCAGGACCAAGGCAGATGGACTTTCTGGCCTCAGGAGCACCATTCTGTGAAAACTATGTATTACAATGAATTTAATAGTCCTCTTATGAATCCACACTCTCGCTTAATTTTTTAATTTTTTTAATTTCAGCTGTTTTCAAGGACTGCATTGGTGCCGATCGTTTAAAAGGGAGACGGTGGACAGAAAGAGAGGAAGAGCGAGAAACAATATTGTCGGAAAGGAGAGAGAAATATACTGAAATGAAGATCATAAACACATGCATGATCCCGTCAAACATCTAAGCTGAGGACAGCAGTCCATTAATGGAGGGCGCTGGAGTGTAATTGCAATATTGTTCCACTGGGTGGCAGCCTCCAGGTGTCTTGCGTTGTTCTCAGTGCAGTGTCCCTACTTGGTTTAAGTTCCACCTGTAGCTGCCAAACAAAATACAGCTTGTGAATTTTGCCACCATGATGGTATTTTACAGACATTTAGGTGGGCAGTGCAGCAACGAAGCTTCAGGTAAATGCATCCATAGAAAGATGCAACGCAAGGATCATAAAATGCAGGTAAACAATTGCAGGTTAACCTATACTTCTACTAAAACTTACCTTTGTCTTTTATCCCCTTATCATATCATATGGCGGGGAAAGTGCGGTCACAACCCCCCCAATATTACAAAATGGGCCAAACAACCCCCCAATAATACAGCATGATGTTGAGAAAAAATAATTCATATAATAAAGACAGGAATTTCATGTTGTGATTTGGGATATACTGATCAGTATTCTGAAGTATATTCACCAGAAATGATCATTTCGTAGCAGCCCTTTTTAAAATTATTTTGGGGAAGGGGGGGGCATGCCCCTGGACCCTCCTAGATGGTTACAGTTCTTGAGGTCTGTGTATTTGAACCCCCCCCCCCCCCCCCGTCTGGGTTCAGTTTTTGAAAATATTAGCATACAGTTTACATACACCGGTTTACTCAATTATACGTTGTTGATGTCTCCGCCTTACCTGGTTATAGGTGGACATCGAAGACTCCCTCTTCTACAGCCTCAATGTCCTCCTCTGCGATCACTAAAAACACAGGCAAAGACAGCAGTGAACTATTCTTCCTTCATATCATAGATCTTGGGGCATGCACCTTGGCAGAGGCATTTATTCTATCATAGATCTAGCCAAGTGGAGCTCTATTAGTGCGTTCTTACCACGTTACACGCGCTTTAGCAAGTCAACTGTAAAGGAGTCTGCCAAATCATTATATTGTACAGTGCAAATCAGAGCAATGCAAGGTTGCCAGGCAGATTTCAGAATCCAAAGTTACGTAATCTGGCAACCAGAGTAGGCATGTCCTCAATGCAGTTATTTTCCGAAAGAACAAAAGAAAAAGAAAAAAACTAGCTGCTTCTGCTTTTTTTTTATATAATAAACTTCTCCACGGAAACACAATCGCTGATATTTCCGCTCAAGATGCAGTATGTGCGTTTGTTAAGCTGGCACAATCTTCGATGGAAAACATCCGAAAAAACAACATCAAAAAAAATAAAATCAAAGGCAAAATGGCAGACGCCAAAACCAGTGACAATTCAGCAAGTTCAGCTGAGGAAGCCAAACCTGGCAACCCTGGAGCAATGCATGCTTTTTAGGAGTTTGTGTTAAATTAAAGTGCCTTTGTATTTGCTACATCATCGATCCATTTTAGCAAACCCCATTAGCCTGTGCCCCTACGCTGCAGGTTTCTCACCCCTCGCTCTCGTCTTTTCAGCTCAATGCTAATGTAATGGCGTATAGATCTACTGATCATTTCGGCGTGTGACATAATGGACAGAGCGGGCCAGTCAATTTCCTCCGGAGCTCGGAGGATCTGCGCTCCGTCTGTGTGTTCACATCACATCTCCGAATTTCGCGGACACACTTCCCCAAAGCGAATTACACAGATTACATTTCCACATGCAAGCCGTTCACGTGGTCGGCTATGTTTTTTTTTACTGAAGCAATTCAGGGTAAGTGTCTTGCTCAAGGTTACCAAGGCAGGGCCCCTGCCTGGAACCAACCCCACAAACATCGAGGCGAAAGCCCATAATCATTATACTGTACTGCCGCCCCACAGTTACACTGAAAAGAAAAACATGCCCAGTGTGTTCACTTGTAGAAGGGGGAGAGGGGTTGATTTATGACAGTGTGTGTGTGTGTGTGGGGGGGGGTCTACTCATGTCCTTTAGGCTGGGGGGAGCATTGGCTGAGGGTGGGGGGGGGGGGGGGGGCAGAGCTACCTGTGTCCTTTAGGCTGGGCGGAGCATTGGCTGGAGGGGGTGAGGGGCGGAGCTACCTGTGTCCTTTAGGCTGGGAGGAGCATTGGCTGGAGGGGGGAAGGGGCGGAGCTACCTGTGTCCTTCAGGCTGGGCGGAGCATTGGCTGGAGAGGGGAAGGGGCGGAGCTACCTGTGTCCTTTAGGCTGGGCGGAGCATTGGCTGGAGGGGGGAAGGGGCGGAGCTACCTGTGTCCTTCAGGCTGGGCGGAGCATTGGCTGGAGAGGGGAAGGGGCGGAGCTACCTGTGTCCTTTAGGCTGGGCGGAGCATTGGCTGGAGGGGGGAAGGGGCGGAGCTACCTGTGTCCTTCAGGCTGGGCGGAGCATTGGCTGGAGAGGGGAAGGGGCGGAGCTACCTGTGTCCTTTAGGCTGGGCGGAGCATTGGCTGGAGGGGGGAAGGGGCGGAGCTACCTGTGTCCTTTAGGCTGGGCGGAGCGTTGGCTGGGAGAGGGAAGCTGTAGGACCGCGCGTGGAGGGAGGGCGGAGTCTCGTGGCTGATGCTTTTAGCCCGTTTGCGGCACTCCACGGCCAGCCGAGTCCGGCACGCCTTGTGGCAGTTCACCCCGCACGCTGACGAAAAAAAGGAGGACGGGACAAGAGAAGAGGGGAGGAGAGAGAAGGGGAGAGAGAAAGAGAGAGAGAGAGGAGAGAGATAGAGAGAGAGGAAAGAGGAAAAGCAAAATGAAAACATACTGTACTGAGTACTGAGAGGAAACAACTACTCAACAATTATGGAAATAAGAACAGCCAAACTATAAGTGTTTATGAAAATCAGAGGAAAATCAAATGACAAACCCACACACATTCACACAGACCCACACTCACAATACAGAATGCACACACACACACTTCTACACACGCATTTTTACACACAGACACAAATTCATGAAATGACAAACTCATGTCCATGCAAGTTACGCCAGTTTACACACATAATTTAATGAACTTTTCACTCTTTTGAATGACAATAAGACATTCATGCTCACACACTGACAGGAACTACACTGCTTAACCATGGCATTTTTGTCTATCTGTCTCTGTATGATTCAGAAGCATGTTTGCTTGACAAAAATGTGAAGGATAGGAAGTGCTGCTAAGGACTGACTTTGGATGAATTTAACCTTTTTTAAACACATGGATGAGAGTTTGAAAAAATTCCTTATGGTAGACATTTTCTGGTTTTTTGAGGCGCATAACATGTAGATTTTTTTTTTTTTAAATAAGGGCCAGGTTATTCAAGGATAAGAGCTGAAAATTATGCAGTCAGAAGAAAGCACATTTCCATAATGACATTCAATTGAATTCAGCATCTTATTATTTGACTGTTATTTGACTTTCCTTTAACAATTTTCCATCATTAAAACAGGTGCTTGGAGATTAGCATTTTCTGATTGATTGGCCCCTTTGTACTCCAGTAAAGCATCAGTACATTTTCAGGTATTAGAAGTCTCCTGGTTCTAAAAAAAGTTTATTTTTTGCACATTAATAATATAGAGCAGTTATAGAACAACTATTGTATAATCTTGCCAGAGATTCTAAATAATTACAGAGAACTGACATCTAACATGCTGTATATACATCCTTACCTTTACATTTGTATCCCTGCTTGTAAAAACCCCATATCTGTAAAAAAAAAAAGGGGGGGGGTTTTCGTCATAATTCAGACATTTGTTTTTTGTTTAAAGGCAGTTAGGAGAAAATATGACTGAATTTGAGACACGAGAAAAGAAAAACAACAAGTACCAAAGAAAAAGTGTGGGAGTGAGAAAGAAAGGGTGAGAATGAAAGGCAATGAAGTGAAAGAAAATGAGAGAAAGAGATGGAGAAAAACAGAACAGAGAACAAGAGAGAGCAAGAGAATGAGAAGGAGAATGAGAGAGAGCAAGAGATTAAAATAGTCAAAGAGAGAGAGAAAAAAATGAGATAAAGAGAGAAAAAGAGAGTGAGAGAGGGAGAAAAAGAGAGCGAGAGAGAAAGAATGAAAGAAAGAAAGAAAGAAAGAGAGAGAGATACAGAAAGAGTGAGGGAGAAGGAGGAATATGAATGTATAAAAAGACGAGAGGAGAAAGGGCTGTTGTGTTGCATGGGGGAACAATGACATGAAAGAGCGCAGATCACACACAGGCCAGAGATCTGAGGCCACAGAGAACATCCCGACTTGCAAAAACACCCAGACTGCTCCTCTCTGGGCCCGGGCCGCGAACCCGAGCCGGGTCTGCCGGGAGCCGTAGCGCCATTAGCTTCCCGCCACACTCGTCCGTAAAGTTCTAGGCTTTCGGCTCTAAGCCAAGAAATCTTTTCTCTAACCAGGGAGAGAAATCCATTTTGTAAAACAGCTGTGCTGAGTCTGGCAGTGTCAATTATGCAGCAAGCAAGGGAATGCACAGCGCACTAAACATGGTACAAGAACTGTTACAATTTTTTTTTTTAAAAACAACATTCGAATCTCCAATACAGAGGATGGTCCCATCCCATGGAAAGTGATTAAGGTGTTTTTCCATGCAACAGCAAAACACACACACACGCACACACACACACACTAAAAAAACACATGGCAAGAGGAAGCTAAAATGTTATCTCTGTCCCAGAGCCAACAGGAAGCAACAGGAACAGGAAGTGGCTGGTATTCTGCCATGCCCAGTTAGGATGCTTATCTCTGGTTGTTTTTTCCCCCACATCGACCCGCCAAAATTCCAACATTCGTCCTCCTCCCTGCGTTTCTCACTTTACACAGCAAGTCATGCGTTTCCTGGGCTTTCACAGCTCTGTGACTGCCCGGGCCAGCGCGGCCCGCCAGGGCCCGAATGCACGTCGAGGCTGAGCCTGAAACGTGAGCATCTTCATGGAGAACACCGCGTTTCTCCAAAAAAGCTACGAATGGGTGAACCGCAGTGAGAAAACAGGAAGTGGAAGACTCTGCCTGTGAAGTGTCCCCTTTCTGGAACACCAACATCAATCCACAAATTCATATATATTTGAATGATTCTTTCAAGAAGTTACGTGTGTGTGTGTGTGTGTGTGTGTGTGTGTGTGTGTGTGTGAAGGTGTGGGGAGGGGGGGGTAATTCAATGGTGATCTAATGAAAGCCATGGTGACCAAAACAGCATGTTTTAAATGACAAAGGTACTTACATTTTGTTTTACTATCTTTCGTTTAATCTGTAAAAGCTGTGTCATTTTTTTAAGGAAGCCCTTCAGCTCACAAAATATCTCACTCACATAATTATTACATGAGGCAGGTACTGCGGTGAACTTGGTGAAACCCCGCCCCCCCCCCCCCCCCCCCCCCCAGGGTTTGTCAGACGGCGTGGTCGAACACTCCGGGCTACGACAGGGTGGCGGGGCGGTACTTACGAAGCCCGCGCAGTGTTCACAGAAGGTGGGCTTGACGTAGGTGGTCTCAGTGAAAGAGTGGATGAAGCCCATCTTGCAGTTGAGCAGGGAGCTGGCTTTCATGAAGTAATCCACCATCTCCTCTCGACTGATCCTGCCATCACTGGGAAAGAGAGAGAGAGAGAGAAGAGAGGAAGAGCGAAAAAGGAGGGGGTAAGGGAGAGATACAGAGGGTTGGGGGGTAGAGGGAGGGAGAGCTATGCAATTAATTTTGTGCTTTTACAAACTGTGATGATAAAGTGCTTATATTTTTTATTTTTTTAAAAGAGACAGAGACAGACAAACAGAGAGAAAGAGAGAGCTAGAGAGAGACAGAGAGAGAGAGAAGGAGGAATGTGAATGTATAAAAAGATGAGAAGAAAAAAGGCCGTGGTTCAGGAGGAGAGAGCAAGAGAGTTTTTTGGGCTACACACCATTAAGATTATATGCCATTTCAAATCTGACACCATCAAACCATTTTCCATGGCAATGCTGTGAGAGAGAACATCCAAAAGTGGAACGAAATCTCCTGTGCATATATAATAGGGAGGTATATTCAACTGTATATATTTAACTATTGCAATGATAGTGATTGAAAGTCTTTCTTTAAAATGTGTTTTGTGTAACTGCTAACTAGCCTTAAATCAGAAGTATTGTGTTCCCTTAGTAAGTGTATTATTAAAAGCGACCACATATTACACATACATCTCATGAAATATATTGCTTTAGAGCCCAAACCCCTGTCAGAATGAGACTAGCAATCACCTGGCTAAAGTCCAGGGTCTCATTTAAAGAAATAATATGTCCCCATATGTGGTATTTGGTTTGTACTAATACGCAAGTGTTATTAGTTAAGTAGAACTGACAGGCCTATTCAGTTTTTGTTATTTATCTTTAATATATTTACTTTTTATTTTTATTTTTAGTTTTACCATAAGCTTGCATGGAAAACCATCGACAGGACATATAGTTATTGACAGTTTCATAGAACTCTCACATAGAACACTCAATTGACAGCACTTCATGTGTGAACTGCCAGTGTGAAAATTCAGTGAAGCAGTTCAACAACTATTTGTGATTGCATACCGCTTTCATTTAATGGGCACCTGTCATGCAACCATTAGAAGGCCTCAACTGTTTCACATCTGCCATACTTTACTTTGAAGCTTTTACAAGGAAAAAGTGTGGTGGAAGTGTCCCGATGCCCAGCCGTGGCCAAAGGCCCTGGTTTGTACTCACTGGTTTTTGTCCAGTTCGCCGAATTTGCTGAGATACGGAAAGTTGTTTCTAATGATCTCAAACTCCTCCTGGGAGATGTGACCGTCCCCGTCCGTGTCGAAATTCTTAAACACAGACTGCGCCGCAGAAAAAAAAAAAAAAAAAACATAAGACACAACCCTTAATCACGTCTGAAACTGAGTGGTAGCTCAAAGTTTTAATCAAAGTTTTACAAATGTAAAATTAATTTGCACAATTGATTAGTCACAAGTGTTTAAAGAGCACCTTTAAAGGGTTGACCGCGCTGTTAGCATAGAACATGCGTCTGCTTGCAGATTGAAATTAACTACTTTTTCTAAAAAAACTTAATTGGAAAAACTTGAAGCCCAAGGAAAGAGTTCTGTGGCAAGTACTGTGCTGCTCTGTGGGACTCATAGGCTTTGAGGGAATGCAGATTTCATATTGAACATTCACCAACATTGTTAGATTACAATGTCAACTTTGAAGATGAATGCTGATTTTCTTTCTTGTCCCCTGAAAGGTACTAGTTCCCATTTGGGCCCCAATATTAAAAAGTACTTCTAATTTGGTTTTCCGACATTATAAAAAGGTTTTTTTTAATTTGGGTCCCAAAATTTTGAAGTTTAAAAACCAGTGCTCTACTGTGATGCCTTCAAGAAGAGGTTTCACACAGAGGTTAAATATTTCCCCTGTCACATGATCAGGGAACATTTGAGGCCCTAGGCGAAACGTCTTACCTCTACCATCTTTTCAATATGTTTGGTGATGATAGCAGGGTCAGCTTTGGGTTTCACGGACGACGCCCATTCATCTATCATGGTGGGCTTAGGGGTGGGACTAGGGGTGGGGTTAGCGGCCTGGAAAAGCAATTTTCAGTAAAAAAAATAAAAAACAACAAAAAAACAAACATTAGTATGCAGTGTTTCTCAGTCTTACATGTGTCATGGATTTCCACTTCAGCCAGTCTGCTTTTTTGGCCAATCACACGATGAAGCTTTGCCTATTTATGTCTGTGTTTACATTTATAGACACAAATATTAAAAAAAAAAAAAAAACATCTGCTGTAGTTTCCAGGTTTAAAATTCAACAGTGAGCACAGATTCTGTTTATCATATTTCTGGAAAACTTTACAGAGGTGCAGCCTCCCTTTTGAAGTATGATTTAATTCTAGATGTCTACCCCTTAAAGACAGAAAATGCACACACAGTCACACACACACACACACACACACACACATACGCACACACCCACAATAATGTATCGCCCATCAAAAAATATTTCTAACCAATCTGATCATCTACAGAGACTGTATGACTGGCCTACAAGGATAAATACAGCCTGTTTGACTGCTAATATTTGTTTGCCACCCAGAAGCGCGTGAGGGAACACAGGCCCCGCACCAGTGAGTCATTATTTATAAACAGAACGCTAGCTCCACTGAGCGTTTTGGGTATAACGGGGGGGGGGGGTTGTTGTTTCTCCAAATGTTTAACTTCTGTATCACCGGCAGAGCGCTGGCATATCGGATTGTTAGAAGTAAGCCACGCCCCCACCCCGTCTCCTATTGGCTGATGCGGCCCCCTGCTCACCGCTGGCTTGGAGCTGCGGGGTTCCCGCTGCAGGGACATCTGATAGATCTCCTCCTCGGTGTGGTACTGATCCAGAGACACCTGCAAGGGGGGGGGAGGGGGACATCAGGGACACACGAGTGGTGAGAGTCCCATTCCTCTCCAGAGCCCTTTTCCAATGACTTCACCAGAACCACAACCAATCCAACACCGAATCTCCATACCACAGGAACACAGCATTTCCTGGACATTTCTGCTTGCCAGGTCCAGCACTTTATCGTCAGTCGCTGGAAGTGCCGTTTTTCCTTTTTTTTTTTTTTGTACATTGAATCAGGTGTCTTAGTCCTGGGCTACGACCATAACCTATCCACACACAGGTGGATAAGAGAAGAGAAGAACATCCCTGGAATAGATGCTAACTATTATACAAATAATTTGTCCCACCCACCAGCACCCTCTTGCCTAAACACACATCAATCCCTGCTTAATTACTGTAGACTAGCATCGCATTGAGCATTATTTTGCATGTTAGTATGAATTTCCCACAGAAAACGAACTGCCATTTCTGAAACGTGGACAGTCTGTATTTCAAAATCCAACTGTCCAATTCAATTCAAGTCAACTTTAGTTGTACAGCACTTTTTTACAGAGATACTGTCTCAAAGTGGCTTTACGGTGGGATCAGGCCTGAGTCCCAAAAAGCAAGCAAATGGGCTTTTAAAAAATCCACAGTGGGGAGAAAAGCACTCAGACGGTAGCAGGAAAAAACTCCCCAATGGGAAGGAATCTTGAGAGGAAGCTGGCTACAAAGAGGGAGCCCATCCTCCACTGGCTGGCCCGGTGTAATAATTAAGATGGAATAAATGGTATCATTAATGTACAGTACTGAGGTATCAAACATAGCAAATGATAAAATGGGTTGTGTGGGTCACAGAAGGAGGTAGCTAAAGTTAACAAGGTATCATTTGTCATAATATTCATCTACAATTCGTCTCATCTTCAAAGATGAGTCGGGACACTGGAGAGGAAGCAGAAATGCTGGAATTTCCTGGGAAAAGGAGAACATAAGATCGGCCTAATTATTCTCTCGCACCCAGAGCTCAAACCTGTTCCCAGAGGCTATTGACTCCAGCTCTAACGACTTTCAAACAACAGCTGACTTTCAAAACTTGCACGACAATCAGTATTTTTTGCTTCCCACTAATGATGTAAACAGCATCAGCATCAGGATCAAGGTTAGGCAGCACTACCTCAGAAAGAATCACTCACACTCGAGGTATGAAAAAAACAAAACGAAATACAGAGGAATACCTTAAGAAGAATAAAGAACTGCCTTCAAACCAGCTAAATATAGAAACATGGTCCTGACACCGACTGTCAATGAGAGGAAAAAGCAGTCTGCTCATTATTGATGGAGAGAGAACACAGTGTCGCTGACAATGAGTCTACACCTGAGAGAACTGCATCACGGCAGCTCTGCATTAAAGTTAATGTTACCAACGGCAAGACGGTCGACAAAATCAGGGGTCCTTTGATCTTGACTGTGACTGTGGATGAGAAATTAGAATGACTGTGAAAATGTGCTGTTTTTGATAGAGGGATACTAAGATCAAATACGATTCCTCAAATAACTTTCATCAAGCAAAAATCTAGCAAGATTACCAGAATTCGTGAAGCAGATCCTCGGCTAAAACAAACCTCAGTTTTAGTCATTTCTTTCCTGAAGCTTTCAGCGACAGTATTTCCCTCTTATAGATTTTAATTAGGCCTTCAAGCCAGAAGGTTTGAAAGCCAAGCAGGACATTTTATCATCGAATTCTTCCTTCCTTCCTTCCTTCCTTCCTTCCTTCAATATAAACCTTTATTATTTCCTAAATGTATTTTTTCCTAATTTTGTCTAGTTATTTTTCACACTGTAATCTCATGTGCTTCGTAGACAACCAGGACCCGGCCTGGATTTCATAACACATATCAGGCTTCCCTACTGTGCAGTCTCAGGCTCAAATTTGACTGCACAAAACTGCACTTCCATGGCTTTCAAAACGCTTTTTGCCAGCCTATGGAATGTCAATGGGTGACGTCACAGTCACTTCGTCCATATTTCTGTTTTTTTTTTTTTTTTTCCCCGTCTATGGTTTATACCCATTCATTAAAGTAATAACCGGCTAATTACAGGAGTGTTGTCGGCGTATCTTTCCCTTATTGTTCCTGTTAAATTAACTTGTAACTAATAACAGCCAATTAGAAGAATCCCGCGTACACTGTATTCCCACACTACAGGTGGGGGATGCAGCAGAATCATTCTGCGATAAAAATAAAAAATGGCTTTGAGGGGAAAGCTATGTGATGCCTGGCAATCGGATTACGAAGGAGCTTCAGAGAAATCTGTAAGTTTCCACTGCGGATCCATTTTAAAGGGGGGGGGGGGGGGGGGCGGTAGGAAAACGCATTCCAAATTATTTGGGAAATATATACAAGAGGGCCTCTATTTTTAAACCCGTGTTCCATGGCAACATAATTGCAGATTACAATAGGAGTGTGAATGCCATAATGGCTTGCCAGGAAGAAAAGAACATTTTTTTTTTTTTCAAATTTCTTTCCACGTACAGTACGCCTAAACAATGCGATTAGAAAAGCACACTGCAGTCCATCACCCAATTTTTAGCTCGCATGCACAGAACTGTAGATTGTAACATTTATTTATGGAACAGGGGCTGATATATCTGTCTGCCTCAGACCACAGAGAGGGAAAGGGGGGTTATTTTTCTGTTCTTTTCTTTTGACCAATTTCTCCCACCACCCCCCCACCCCCCTCGCATTTGGCGTAATTTCCAGTCGTGCCTCTTGCATCGTTGTTATGCCACCCAAACCCGCTTTTCCAGGAGCACGGCTGATGAAGTGTGTGTGTGTGTGCGTGTGTGTGTGTGTGTGAGAGTGTGTGTGTGTGTAGCCAATGCAATCGCCCACAAACCTCCCCACAGATCACACAGCGCTTCAGCAAGGCTAGCTTCCTAGCAAGGAGGGAAAAACTAACTAGTAGCTTGTGCACGACTAGCTATGATGCTATGACATTTACATTTTAGGCTTTTAGCCGAGTGACTCTTCAGAGTGCACAGAGTGCAGCTATAAGGCCTGGCCTCTGCGCTTTTTATTTCCTGACTGAGGAAATTGTGCATTCATTTTATGGATCATCCTGATGGCATATAATCATGAAAGCGGAGTGGTTCAGGCAGCAGTAAAGGTTTTTTTTTACAGCAATGTTAAAATTGCCCCTTTTACACAAGGCTTATGAAACGTAACATGCTCTAACCAGGCGGAGTCTGCCTCTGCCGCCGCAGACACATCAACAGTGACTTTTATGTTTACGTCTAGGCATTTAACAGACCCTCGTATCCACAGCAACCTAAATGGCTGGCAGTTTTTACATACATTCCATTTACGCTGCAGGACATTTACTGAAGCCATTTCGGGTTGAGTAGTTTACACAAGGGTACAATGGCAGCATCCCAACTGGGAATTGCCTCAGCAACCTTCGAGTTGATAGCAGAGTACCACTACGCTGCATAACGATTCACCCCCTAATGTCCGTAAATGTCAAAGTCATCATCTATATGTGCTTGGCAGTAAAATAGCAATTAACCTAAGACCACAAATCAGGTCTCGGTGCCCTTCCACCAACAATGAACTACCGCATGCGTAATGAATAATGGATGTGGCGGAATTTTCTACGCAACAAAGGACCGTAGTGGTCAGCATTTTAGCCCTTAGGTTTGCCGGCCTCTGGCAGGTGAAATGCTGCGTTTGCCGACAGTGAGGTACACTCGGGAGCTCCCTAACAGCCTGCAGGCAGGGTTTCCTGTGCCTGAGTGATGCTGACGCTTCCAGCTCCTAGCAGCTGGGCAACGCGCGCGTGCGCGGAATGTGCGGGCCTTCCTGTTTCACACACCCCCCCTCCCCCCCCCCCCCAAAAAAAAAAAAGCGAGTGCGGCGCTCTTGCCGTGCCGTGCCCCCCCGGACTGACCGTGAGCAGGTTGAGCAGGTCGGTGTTGGCGTCCATGCCGGGGGGCGTGGCCTGGACGAGCGCCAGCTCCTGCAGGATGGCGTAGAGCTGCTGGGTCTTGGCCAGGTTGACCCGGGTCTTCTCCGGGTCGCCCCAGTCGGGCAGCGCCACGTGCACGGCGATCAGGTCCTTGAGGTGCACGCCCAGGATGGGGAAGCGGAACCCCGAGCACTCGGCGAAGCGGCGGCGGTACTGGCTGTAGTTCCCGCAGGACGTCACCAGCTCCGTCAGGCTGTTGAACACCTGGGGGGAGGGCCGGGGGGTGGGAGGGGGGGTGGGGGGGGGAACGGGACAGATGAGGACGGGTTAGGACGCTGAGGCTGCGGGAAATCGCGTTACTTCCATACATAAGACGCCCCTATCCAGAGTGAGCCTTCTGATGTAAGATGTAAGAGATCATGTGGCGCCTTCAGAAAGATTTCAACCCCCCTCCCCCCCCCACCCACCCCCCATTGATTATCCTTTTGTCTTTCTGCGGTACAACGTCTAATCAATAGGAGATCAGATCTGTCACATTATCTTGAAGACCAAGTAACTGTCCTTGGAACAGTTTTTGAGATGAAGGTCTTCTGAGGCAAAAAAAAATGTAAGAATTTCTTTTTTTTAATGTTGTTGAAGAAAAAAATGGTTCTTGCATCATCCATGTGTTAAATATATTGTGTTGGTGATGCCAGAAGAAAACAAATACTTCAATGCATTAAAAATTTAAGGAGCAACAGCACAAAACGAGGAAAAAGTTCAAGGGGGGTGTATTGTTTTGTAAGTGCCTTCACATGATTTACATGAGCAATGGTGCCAGACCAGACAAACAGCATTCCAGCTGGTATATATGTGACCTCACTGAAGCGTCAATGAAAACAAACAAGCTAAGCAAAAACCAAAATATAACTCCAGAATCCCCACAGATCACCTCCATAACAAGCCCTATAAACAAAACCTAAAAGCACAAAACCTACAATAAACTGAACATTATTTTCAGCCTGGCATGAGAGGGGAGCCAAGACGCCAAGTCTGAAGAGGCGGGTCTTCAGTCTGCCTCCGAAGATGGACAATCGTGGACAATTCAGCCGTCCTGACCACCCAGGTTTGGACGTCGGGCAGGGTTGGTTGTCGATTGGGCGGGACTTCACATCCAGCTCCGCCCCCATCGACCCATGCAGCAGGTGAAAAACAATCCTGCCTTTTCGAAAACCTCTAGATTGGACTTGGGGGGTGTGTGATGTCAAAGGGCGGGGTTTGTCACAAAGCTCCGTCCTCCCACAGCCTTTAGCCAGATGGCTCTCTGACCACCGTGGGAAGCCAGTTCCAGAGCTGAGCACAGACAGGCACTGCAGCGTTGCAGAACGCAGAGCAAGGAGATCCGGCCAGGGTGTGAAGCTTTGAAGATTCAGAGTACGGCGAAGCCGTCTTATTAACTGCCCTGCCGGCTAGTATCAGGGTTTATTAACTTGATCTGAGAGATAACAGGCAGCCTGCGGAGTGAAATGAGTCACATAATTGGTGTCACAGGAAAGGGTTTCTGCTGAGCAGATAAACGTGGCCATACATCTGAGCAGTGTTTTCAGGTAAGAGGAACTGAAATAGCATGTAGCTGTGTAAACCATCAGGTCACGGGACTTTATAACGACGACAATACCGATGGTGAGGTTGGTGATGCCAATTATTATTACTGTGGTGAAGATAATGATGATAACAATAATTTTATATTATTATAAGGGCACTGTAGCATCCCTGGTTTTTCAGAATCCTCAACTCTTACTTCCACGTAATTTACGATAAATGTATTATGATTATGGCGATGAAATTAACAAAGGCACTGATAGTGAAGTTAATGAAGATGATGATGACGATGAGGCCTGTGATAATATACATGAAGAAGGTGATGACTGCGATGTGATGATGACAATGGTGCATGATGACAACGAGGATGATGATGATGGTGATGATGATGATGACCACGATGATGATGATGACCATGATGAGGATGACCATGATGATGAGGATAATGATGATGATGATGAGGATGATGACCACGACGAGGATGGTGATGATGATGGTGATGATGAGGAGGAGGAGGAGGAGGAGGAGGAAGAGAAAAAGACAGAAAGGCAGGACCCCGGCAGCCGTACCTTGTTGGTCTCACTGCTGATGTGCGACTGCGTGTCCTTGAGCCTGGAGATGGAGCTGTTGCTCAGGCCGCCCACCACCGCCATCAGCGTGTTGAAATTCTGCAGCTGCAGCAGTTTCTGGGGGGGGGGAGAGAGGGAGGAACGGTGGGGAGAGGACGAGAAAGAGAGAGGGGTGAGCGAAGGAGGGGCAGGAGACAGAGAAAGTGGTGAGACAGAAGAAAGAGAAAAGAGGAAGAGGGAACAAGCAAAAGAGAGAGGGAGAAGGGGTGTAAATTGGAATTTATAAAGAGAGGACGGGTAAGTTGCGGTGAATAAGACACCAAAACATCACCATTCCACAGAGAAACAGGTGATGATGAGACCAAACAGTTGACAGACAAACAGACACACTGCATGTAGGGTTCCTCCACAAAATGGAGACAGACTTATCGAAACAATGCAGTGACACAGTGACATGCTGACACCCATGAAAAGGACACACAATGAAAACATGCACACACACGCACGCACACACGCACGCACGCCCACATAGACATGTACACGCGCTCACACACACACGCACACACACATAGACATGTACGCGCACACACCGGCACACACGCACACGCACACATGCCCACACACACACACACACACACACACACCTAGATTGGGATTGGGACAGACCTTGCAGGTATATACCCAATCACCGTGTCATCAACTTAGCCATAAATCCTTCTGCGTGTGAACCCGCAGGGGGCCTGTCTTTCCTTCAGGCCACATGGCGTTAAGTGAAAATCGATCGGGTCACAGCTGTTTCTGTAGGCTCCCAGGGGGCACCATTCTTCATCACACTACCCCACTACAAACCGACACGAGCGTAGGCCGTACCCAAGTGCACTTTGGGATCCTAATGCAGCTAATGAAAGACATCAGTAAACCTAAACGGTTTGCAATAAGAACAAGCTAAACGATAGCGTCTCAGTCAAAATAACATCGCTTTCATTTAAAAGAAAGCATTGAAATATAAAGAGATTAAGCAAGCGTGCATCCCGCCCAGAGTTCTAAATCTGCAAAATGATAACAATGGCCACGCTAACAAAAACACAAACTCAAAAACTAAAAAGCGCAAACTGAGCTTTTTAAGTATCCACGAAGTCTACTTAAAGAATGGAAATCAATAGCAGGCATTTAATGCACCCCGCACATTAAAAGCAGCTACACACCCTGGGTGACAACACATGCAGTAACACTGTCTGTAGCGTAAGACGGGGCTGACAATAATCAGCTCTACAGAAGCCATTAGGCAGCCCATAATCCATCAAAGGGGAGCTTTCGGGAACACAGCGGATGATCACTGTTGCATCTGACCCGAAACTGCCCTCATGATCGATTTGGTTCTTTGTAAATTAGAAAATTTTCTTTTAATGTTTTTTTTTTAATACATCTGCTTTACGGAAGCCCATTTGGGACACAAAAAGACCGTACAGCGGCACGGGAGAGTTCCGACGTGAGAATCGACCGAGAGCCCGTTTGAATGCACCTTGCCCTATATCGCATAGGGGCGATATAGCTCAGGAGGTAAGACCGATTGTCTGGCAGTCGGAGGGTTGCCGGTTCAAACCCCGCCCTGGGCATGTCGAAGTGTCCTTCAGCAAGACACCTAACCCCTAACCTCTAACTGCTCTGACGAATGAGAGGCATCAATTGTAAAGCGCTTTGGATAAAAGCGCTATATAAATGCAGTCCATTTACCATTTACTTCGATTTGCGAGACGTTCCGGGTAAGAGAGCGTCTGCAAAATGAATGCGGTGTAATGGAAAATGTGAACAAAAATATGCTGGTGGATGACTGCAGGAATATAAATGGATTCACTGTGTGATAAGCGGCCCATTGCGTGCACTGTCATGATGGCGTAGCTGTTTGGAGAAAGAGATTAGTAACCGGAAGGTTCTAGTTTGACATCTGTGATCAGTTGGGTACTGCTGAAGGAGACACAACCCGGAGTTACTTCAGTAAATATCCATCAGATATGAGAGATTCAAATGGTTGGATTACAGAAAGCTGCCAATCAAGTAAGTGGCAGTGCTGTGTAATGGTCGAGTAACTGAAACTTGCAACCCCCCAAAAAGCTTGCAGGTTCGATTCCCAGGTAGGACACTGCTGCTGTACCCTTGAGTAAGGAACTTCACCTGCTTAAGTACATTTAAATGGACTTTGCGTATCCATAAATGGACGGATTGTCCATTTTTGCAGAAGCTTAATCTAAACGTATATTCAGCGACCGTATAAATGTAACTATGTAACACCATGTAACACCATGACACTATGTAAAAAATAATAATTTTAAGTTGTGTAAAAACCTAATAAGGGGGTATGCTAAGTGGCAGTAATGTAAAATGGGGACACCCCATCTGCCAGTTACATTCAGTTAAGGATTCCAAGACACATCACTGGGTGAACCCCCCGCCCCTCCCCCCACCCCTGTCAGTTTGCTGCAGCCAAAGATAGGAATGGGCACCAATCTGCATTGAAACTGGAGAGTTTTCTTTTCACTTTCTCTGTTTTTTTTAAGCCTAATCCTTTTCTCCATTTGCTTGCCTAACCTTGTCTCTTCCTCTCTCATATCACCGGCTGTGTGCAGCCCTGTATCATTAATCCTCCTGCTGTCAGTGTCTGTGTGTATATCACCGTATCTCTGTTACTGCAAATGCAAACTGAGAATCATTCTCGATTGGCTTGACCAGTGAGAAGAATTATCCAATGAAATTAATAAAAAGTCAAGGGGGGGGGGGGGGGGGGGGGGGCAGTTACAAAACAGGCCAAAACAGGCCAAATAACCACCCTCCAATAATACAGCATAACGATGACAAAAATCATTTCACATAATAAATATGGAGATTTGTTGTTGTGATAGAGATATATTGATCAATAGTCTGCAGCATTTCCCCTTAGAATTCACCAGAAAAGATCATTTCACAGCTGACCTTTAAAAGAATTTCTTTCGGGGGGGGCGGTGGGGGCATGCACCTTCAACTGCCCCCACAGAATAGCACTTCTCTGAGTCCCACCCCCCCAATTTCATACTGAGGTTACACCCTTGGATCAATAAAAGAACATGCTGAAAGGAAGAGAAGGAGAATAAACATGAAAGCAGGCAAAAATATATCACCGCAGCAATGAGAAAGAAAGGGATCGATGGTGCAGGAGGCGCAATAGGGAAACGAGGGGGAGGAAAAATGAGAAAGAGAGAAAAAGAGAGAGAGAGAGAGAGGGAATGAGACTAAACGAGTCCGAGAGGGAACGGCAAAGGAAACTGAGCGAATGGCATTTGGAAGAGAGAGGATTAACAAGGAAGAGACACATGTGGGGTGAGGGAGGGTTCGAGGATGAGGAACAGGAAAGAGAGGGAGCGGCGGGTGGCGGTGTCCCGGGATGCGTCCGGGGGGGGAAGGGGGGGAAGGGGGGGACGGGGGGGTATGGCGGGGGCGAGTTCACACGTCAGCGAGCGGGGGAAGGGCGCCGCGGAGAGCGTTCCGTAACCCGGCTGTCAGGAAAGGCGCTCGGCGGGACGCGGCAGAGGGGAGAGCCAGACGGCCACCGCCATTGGCTGATCGCTAACCCCTGGCGCTCGGGAGCCTCCGCCGCCGCCGCCAACACCAGGAAGTCGCCGCTCAAAGACAGACCCCAGCCATTTCCCGGAAAGGAAGCGAAATTCGAGGCCGACGAAGGTGAGCGTTTCCTTTTTACACACCCCTCTCTCACACAAAGCCTTTTAGTGAGACGGACGCTTTAAAGAAACCACTTCCTCCCCCCCCCCCCCAACTCCCACCCACCCCCCACCCCGCCCGCAAGAGTTTGTTCCTTTTCAAATTCTTTCCGACTTCTTTTTTTCCTGCAAAATGTTTATTCCATGTCCCACACGGGTCAGATGCAGCAAGCAAACACAGTACAGGCTGCAAGGCGGAACATTGCAACACCAGAGGGCTTGAGGCACGGCACACACGGCATGACTGTTTTAACACCAGCAGATTTTGGGCTGTGCCACATGAAGAGACAGATTTGCAGAGTCGGCAAAACTAAGCGAGGCGTACTTCTGCGGTCAATGCTGTCTCGTCTATGAATGTTGCCATGATCACTTTCATCATAGAACCCTTTCCACCAATCACAAAGTGTCTAGGTAACAACAAAAAGAACAATGCCAGCGGTAATCGGTGGATACTTTCTGTCCGTGCTCCATTTATCCTCAATAGCCTTCCGAAAGCATAGCTACAAAGTGTCCACCAATCACCACCCAGGGTTATTCCGTTTCATCTCACCAACGTGCTCTGCGATTGGTGGAGCTCCTCCCCTGGTCTCTTAGATGGAAAGCGATGTCATCGCCATCTCATCAGTGTTTTATTTCCCCTTTCTGGAGTACTTCTGAAAGACGGTAATGCAGTGGTAATACAGAGCCTCGGCCAATCTAATCCCGCCGTACGCCTAGGGAGAGACAAAGCTAATTGGGCCCCACCGCTGCCGACTCGCTATCGCAGCCAGCACCCTCACGCGCTGTAATAAATCTCACGGGAGTGCCGGCCTCTTAAACAGGAAGCTTTACGCCCTGACCCTGCCAGCTGCTCGGCTCTAAATTAAATGGGATTATTGCACCGCAAGACGAGCCTGGGGACCCACACCATGGACCAGACCCAGGCGGACACGAGCACGCAGACGATACAGATGAGCACATGCAGAACACAGAAGCAGAGAGACAGATAGAGAACTGCATACACACACACACACACACACACACACACATACACACACAAATGCAGACAAACACAGACACACACATACACACACACTCACACACAGACACACAAGGGTAACACAGATAGGCAAACAAACCTATCTGCGTTACCCGTGTCGAGCGTGCTAAACCGAAGGCATAATTAACTGTTGTTCCGATGGAGCCGTTCGCTGATTGGCCGAAGGGAAGCGCTTTACCTGAGCCACGCGGATGAAGTGCGAGATGACGGCCGCTCTCTGGGGGGCGGTGGGCTTGCTCAGCACCATTAGCTGGATCCACTGGGACACGCTGTTGAACAGGGTGATGAAGCGCTCCAGGATGGGGTTGTCCACAGTGCAGCCGTGCATCACAAAGCTGTGGTAGTCCTGGAACTGAGACGGGGGGGGGGGCAATAATTAGGGTCAGATGTAAAGAGAGGGTAGGGGAAGGAACACACACACAGACACACACACACACACGCACACACACACACATGCACACACACGCACACACACACACACACACACACACACATATGTACACACAGACACACACACACACGTACCTCGCATAAGCGGCACACAATGCATACGCACAAACATACAAATACACCCACAGGCCACAAACATATACATTCGCTACACCCAAACACAACCTCACACACAGACATGCACACAAACACACGCACAGCCAGAGGTTAAACATACTCCACACGGCTATCCAGACACAGGGGAAGGAACAAAAAACAGACGCACAGACACAGAAGGACGGGTGTACAGAGTCCTGCCGATGTGTCCTGTTCCGCCTGTGCGACTCTCACCAGGATCTTGCAGAAGGACTTGTACTCCAGGTAGGTGAGGTGCTCGGCCAGCTCGCAGGAGTCCAGGTGATCGAAGAGCAGGGACATCTTCCTCTTCTTGGAGACGGAGGGGACTCGCTGCGTCACCTGCCGCTTCCACTCGTACGACGGCCTGGGTGCGCCCAAAGCTCAAATGAACGTCATGGCAACGCCTTCAGGAATGGCCCACTCCCGTCTAACACAAGCTCTGCTGCTTACAATGTGCACCCATCGATGATGTCACGGAACATGACATTCAAAGGAGTACACAAAATAGTTTCAATTTTCCGTTGCAGTAGAAAGACATCACCAGGTGGAATGTTTTCAAGAATCTGAAAACGGGGGCTTCTGGGTGGCTCATCCTGTTAAGGCACTGTTATGCATGGACGAGCCCCACAGTGTGGTATCGAGAGCAGACGACCGCGACAGTGACAAACCACAGGCCGTCAGCCCTGCAGAGTGATGCACAATTGGCTCTAGTGTCACCCAGGGACGGGGGGGGGGGGGGGGTTTCCGTTGGCTGGTATGATTGCATCTAATCGCACACCAGCAGGTCCCACAGGTAAATCGGGCACCCACACTTCAATCTGTTAAGCAGCTTAAGTAAGGGCTTCCTCTTCGCGAGCGTGGCGTACAGACTAGGCAATGATAAGAGGTTCTTCGGAGGAGAGCAGACGCTTATCTGTGCTCTCACAAATCAAAAGTGGGGTTGCGGCAATGAGTGCTAATAAATACAAATGGGAATTCAAAATCGGGGGTGGGGGGGGGAGTGGAGGGGAGGAAAAAGCATTTTAAATATGAAAGGAAAAATAAAGATTTCAAATGGATCCTAGCAATGAGCAGGGAACAAACATGGCTGACGAGCAAGCCGTTACCTCTGTCTTCTCTACGGGGCGGCAAAAGGCAACACAGCACGGGCGATTTGCTTTGTTAATTTCTTTAATAATTAATTTGGACAGTTCAAAGGAACCGATACGGCAGGGCAGGTTCAGCATGTCAAACAAGGTGAGCGTATTTATGATGGGACGCTTTACTAGTACAATAGTACTAAAACCGTAAAAAAAGTGCTTAAGGATGCCAAACACTTGGAGAGGCCTCTTGGTGTAGCAGCGAAGACAATCTCTTCCACCACTCAAAGCAGCACAGCGTACCGGGAATTTCAGGGTATATATAAGAGCGCCAAAATTTACATCAACATTTTAAAACAGAAACAGGACTGAACTGGGTGTCCGGTTGCAGAACATTGCATGTAAGGAAACTGAGAGAGAGATTGTGCACCTTTATTTTCTGATCTTATCAAACTTTAACTATACTGTACGTTACCCCACAGCCAACCAAGTGTGTGTGTGTGTCAACACTCTGAGGGCAAACATATGCTGCAAAACATGGCAACTGTTGAGAGGGAACGTCCTGTTCCATAGATGGAATGTCTCGTTCAGTAGATGGAATGGCTGATTAATGTAAGCTCCCGGTCATAGGGAAGGCAGTCTTGCGACTGGACTGTTTTGGCACGTGACTTACACGTTCTCAATGTCAATCAGGCGACTCTGGCGCTCATTTCCCTCCAGGGTAAGCAGGTCCTTCAGGCCTTTGATCTGCTCGGCCAGCTCCAGGTTGAGGTCGAACTCAGCCGGGAACTCCGAGATCCAGTACCTGTTCAGATGTGCAAAATGGTGCAGACGAGACGGAATGAGTCATCAGAAGTGTTGGGTACCCAAACCCAGTACCACCACAACAATGGTTTCCGTACGACCGACTCGCAATTCAGATTTTGGTGCCGCACGCCTTCACTGGCTAACGTTACACTCGCTCTGTCGCCTCAGTCAGTAACAGCAGCTAATGTTAGCAAGCTAGCTAACGTTAGACTCGGTCAAAATTCCAAAAGCGAGACGATATAAATTATAAGTGCAAAGTATAATTTAAACAATTAAATAAAGCAAATATTGTTCAATTTCTTTGGCTTTGCGATAAAAAAGTTGCTCTTTAATGTCGTTGTTTGCTCTTTATCTTAAAGGAGGTATCAATTCAAGCAGTGTTCTAAAAGTATTGTTTCAGCACTGGTATCGGCCAAATCTAAACAATACACATCCGCAGTCATCAGTGTGCTGTATCTGATGGTTTATCTCTTACATTGAGATACAAAGCGTGACAATCACAGGTAGGTTCTGAGAGAGCCTGGCCTTACTTGACTAGGTGGCAGATTCTCGTCCGGAGCTCAGCAGTACAGTTCTCTGTCTGGGATCTGTCAGGCTGTTAAGGGAAAACTCTGCCCTATATCCTTTCCCACCAACATTTTTTTTACCTTAATGCAGCCCCTAAGCAGAGACCCTGGATCAACCTTAGGAATTTTTCCCACAGTGGGGTTATGACTAGGGTCATATAAGCTCTCCGTGGTTCAGGTGTAAGATTTTTCCCATACTGGTTGAGGCTATGTTCAGGATTAGGTAAGCACTGACCCTGGGTTAGTTTTGAATGAATTTGTCCCACATTGGTGAGGGTTGCGTAAGCTCTGTTCCTGGATCAGCTGTAAGGATTTTATCCCACCATGGCTACGTTTATGGTTATGGTCATACAGGCTGACCCTGGATCAGCGGTCTCGAGCAGTGCAAGACGGCAGCCACACATCGTTCTGAGGCGATGTTTCCCTTGCTCAGTCGGGTGGTGACGGCCAACTGCCATCTTAGGACCATCGCAAAAGGATACTTCTGCAGGAGCATCCTGGCGAGCTCGGTGGAGGGGAGGTACCAAGGATGCATCATGAGGAACATGCGCACCTGGGAAGGCTCCTTCAAGGAGCCTTTGTCATCTGAGAGAGGGGAATAAACATCAGGTTCAGCACACTCCAGCATGCAGACGCTGACGATCTAACAGCTTTGTTATAGACAGGATGGGTCCAGTGTTGTTCAGCGGGCGACAAAGGGCTAGAATAATGGATGACTGAAATACCATTATTATTTATAGCTAGCATACAGCCCCATCAATCTCTAGGTGGAGACGTCTAGTATTCTAAAGGCTTAAATGACTGCAGCATTACCACTTCCTATTCTGGGGGATAGAGTGAGTGGGTGGAGCCAAGACTCACAATGATAGATGATTGACAGGTCTGCAAATACCAACCGAAGGCTTGGATGCAGGCGTCCACCAGCTCGTCGACCGTCGCCGACTGATCCTGGGTGGGGGACTCCATCGCGCCCGCCTTTCCTCCCCTCCCCTCCTCTCCTCTCCTCCTCTGGCTTCCAACGGCCTTTCCCTCTCTTCCGTTGCTTCTCTCCACCTCAGTCACCTTCCTGCTCTGCAAGCAGACACAGGCAAAAAAAAAAAAATTAACACTTTAGAGGTGTAAGATCACAAATATGTAATTGGAATGCTCTTAACAGAACATTCAAATGCTGATGTAACAATTGCCAGTGGTAATGGAAATCAATGGAGTTCAAGAACACTTAGAATTTTGAAAAAAAAAAAAAACCTTCCAAATAAAAATACTCTTGAAATGGATAATAGATGTCTAGCATGTCCTCTTTCTAGAAAAAGTGGACACAAATCCATGTAAGTGCGTGCATGCTTACGTAGGTGTGTGTATGCATCCAATAAATTGGTGTGAGGGAATTGCGTTTTTGGAGCACAGAGGTTGCGGGGTCAAAGCCCAGAGCATCTTTGGCTGTCAGTATGTTTGTGTATGCATTTATGTTAAGTCAAATTTTAGCTTCCAGCACTGCAAGTCCTGACTGTGTTGAAGCAGCCTCATATGGTCAGGTTTCAAATTAGGAAGTGCTAAGACCACATCATCGCACCACAGACTTCAGTTTCTGCTGCAGGCTTCTTTAATCATGTTAGTCTGAACGTCTGTTGAATATATGCTGAAATACCATTAGGCAATATATGATACAAGAGATTTCCTAACCACGAGGGCATCTGTACAGAGAGAGTAGAAATGCAGATGGGGCGTTTGGAGGAAATTACAAAAATTTAAGAGCTTATTGCCTTCAATTTCTTGACAGTTTGGCTGTAATTCTTATCTGTAATTTTATCAGTAATAGAGTTACACAGCATAGCGCAATTCGGTCATCGTTTAAAAGGATTCAAACTAGAACAAAAAATTAAACAATATACCATTTTATTACTGCACTGAACTAAATGAATTCTGCCTGCCTTTGTAATTGGTTATTGCGTGCATTTTCTTCCTTTGAAAATGAGAACACGAAGGCACGCAGCGTGAGTGTGATGTTCCGTTTTTCAGACAAAAGCCTGCTCAATGCACTTCATGTTAAGAAGTAGGAAGCCTGTCTTTTGCAACTCCGTTGATCTAAATAGATTCCTTCCCACAGGAATATTTGTGTAGGTGGGCCTTCATTTTCACAACTCTTGCTCCAAGCAACCACGCATTTTGTGTAATAAAAGTCGCTGGATAAGGAACGGTTCAGCGTGTTTTTTGGGAGGATGTCGTCCAGCTCCTGATTGGCTCTTTCCAGCACGGTCCTCTTGACCTTATAACTACTCCCTTTGAATTGCATAGCAGACACGCTTATCCGGTTTGTGCACAGTTTCTGGTTGAAAGTAAATCTGGTTGTAAGTACCTAGTTCAAGAGTACAACAATATAATTGGCTGGATTTGATCATGTGGGTCACTATGAACCCGCACCTCGAGCGAGCCAGAGGAGGATGGGCTCCCATATTGCATCTGGTTTCTTCCTATGAGCAATCTAGGGAGTTGGCGATCTTCCCCAAGTTGCCAATGTCATCTGCAGCTTGCTTTTGTGGGAACTGAGACGGAATATCCGGTGAACCACATTTGCGTCAAAAATGTTTTGAAAAATGCTCTATACAAAAACATATTGATTTGATTTTACAGCAGTCACCACACCCACAATGTGAGCCAACAACCCTCCTGGTTATGCCAGTCAAACCTGCGTACTTCCAGTTTTCATTTGAGAGGAAAAGACAGAGCACCAAAGGAAAAATGCCTGATCAAGGTGAATGTCAGCATTATCTAATAAAGTGTGTGTCACAGTATCCAGGTCAACATCGAATCGTGGGATTGCATATTTCTCAGAATTTAGTCCATCTGCAAAAAGTCATAATAATAACATGACCTAAATAAAAACATATCCCTGCAGCACGTTCAGGCATAAAGAACAAGCAATGCTTGTGGTACACATCAGCCGATGTTTCATGAAAGATAAACTGACAGCAAAACATGACATTAAAAAAAAAAAAAATTATGTCCTTATCCAGGGTTACTGATTAGGGTCTGCATGCAAAATGCATGCAATGTTATATTTATAGTTTATTCATCAGATTTTATTATGGACCTGCATATGACTACTTTTGTTTCTAAAAATATTTTTAAACTGTTTTCTTAGAACAACAGGCAGGTCGGGCCCTGGTGGTTTTCGGCTGTCACTGTTCGACTGTCTCTGTACACATTCTTAACAGTGACAATCTAATTTAGGCAGACAGCACTCACCAAGGCGAGTACAGAAATACATTCAACCCACATTTTATCACTTCCTGAAACCAAGACGGCATGTCACAACTGTTTCCTGTACGGTCAAACAGAAATGAGGTGTGTCAGCCTGCACGCTGCCGTTCCACCAAAAACAGAAATGTGTGCTTTCTCAGTACTCTTAATTTATCAGGACTATTTTTCCAAGGGGAACCACGGCAACACGTGGCAGGTCCTCCACGCGAACACGCACGCCACCCCAGATTTCAACCGAAAGCAGAACTAACAAACGCAAAAACAAAAAGCAGCGAAGCACACATCTCATGTCGTAATTTGCAGCTCTGTATTTCGCAGACTAGAATGCAGCGAGCTGCTTATATTTGTGTGAAATGCGGTAATTTTCCGTGCAGAAGGGGCCTGGCTTCGAGGACCTGATGCTGATTGCCTCTAAAAATGCCGCGCTATCACTGAGCCGGTCGGCTCAGTATTAATGCTAACCCAATGCGGCTCAGTGGCGGACTCTGAAACGCCACCGTCATTCACTTCTCATCATGCTGCATTGGGGGGAGGGGAGGTGCTCATAGGGCTGCTCCTGCATCTCACTGCGTGGGAACAAGAGGCAATGCAGCAAAATGATGTCAGAAAGCGTTCTCCCCACGTCCCCCCCTCCCTGTCACCCCCCTGTCGTCCCCCTGTCGTCCCCCAGACCACTGCGGCAGAGCAGTAGGCGGACACTCGCAATTACAGCCGAGAGCCACCGGGGGCACAGGGGAGAGCTCTTCACTCCTCTCCTGCGTCTCGCTGAGGGGGAGACCAAGCGTGAGAAGGCTCGGCTCAGCCCTGAACAGAGCTGAGCGGGGCCAAGCCAGGCTAAATCAGGCCTCAGGAAACCGCACGTGTGAGAACACACCGCAGGCTGAGCTGGGGCTGTGTGTGAACACACACACATACACACACGCTCTCTCCATAGCTCTGGACCTCTCTTTTCACAGTATTTCATAACGCACTTTGAAGGTGGCAAACATCACTCTCTAAATATATCCATCCCAGGGAGTGTGTTTGGTTGGACGCAC